>NW_022196905.1:197651306-197654630 GCF_008632895.1 Mastomys coucha
GAGAGAGAGAGAGAGAGAGAGAGTGTTTGAGTGAGACTGTGTGAGTGTATGTGCACCTGCCCATCTGTATTTGGAGGTAGCTGGAATCATCAGCGTACACAGGCCCATAACTGGAAAGCACACATTTTCATCAGATTAAATGAGCTTTGTAAAGTACATAAACAAGCCTTCGGGGTCACGTTTCCAGCTTCATCTCCATTTCCTAACGAGGGTAGGAAGATTAAAATACCTACTGACTAGATGTGACTCTGCATTTCAATTATCTTGACAGTTTCTCATTGCTTTTGATGATGTAGCAATGCCGAGTGTAACAAAGTAACTGAGCTTCTCCCACAAAATATCAGAATTGTTTTTCATTTCAATATACTTCAAAAGATCATAAAATGTTCCTTAGAGTGACAGTTGAGTCTCAATATTTATGACTTTCTGGTTGCTGTAGCAGTTTAGGAAAAAAAAAAAAAACAAACTAAAAATGAGCCCTCAAGTAAAATTTAAGTGGAAGAGATTAAAATTCAGGTTTATGGACTTCTTGCATTTGAACGAATATTCAATTTTTTTTTCCTGGGTGTTTCATGTGCCAACCCTAGTTTGCCCGTATTTGACAGGTTTTGAAAAAGTGCTTCATTTCTCTCCCAGAATATATGAACAGCTTGGTCTTTTGAACCCGACCCCTCTTTAGATCAGCACCACTTCCTCTAGTTACATTTCCTACTGTGAGCCAGACAGGCACAGCACTTGCCCAGCCACAGATGGGCGAGGCACAAGTCCGAGAGGACGAGTGAAGGCAAGAGAATAACTGTCAGGACGCCATGCACTTAGACGCCCACACAGTGATGATCTCCATGATCTGATGACAGCTGATGGGTGATGTGTGCGTGAATCTGTTTACTCCCGTGGGATTTTGTTGCTTCCTCATTCATAGGCATTGGGTCTTATGACTAAATCAAACTGTGTTTCTTTATCCAAAATATAGCTCTTTAATCAGCTTATGTTTTTGTAACTGTTTTGTTCTCCAGGATTTCTAAATACCTTTTTTTTAAGCGCAGTGTGTTATTAATGTCTTATTGTTTGGGGTGGCGCGACCATTTCCTTTAAAGGAACATGGAATATAATTTCACACTAGAGTGTCTCACTGCTGTTAAAAGGATTGTGGATGTGGTAGAGAAAAAAGTGAGCGCTGTTGGCAGCTTCACAAAGCAAGGGAGGAAGAATATGAGCCCGAAGAGATTTATTAAGGATAATAATCTTATTAAAGTTTGTTAAAATGCCTAAGTTTTAAAACATTTTATTTATTTTTAATTACTGTGCATTGGTGTTTGCCTGCATGTATGTCTGTGTGAGGGTTTTGAATTCCCTGGAACTGGAATTACAGACAGTTATGAGCTGCTATACAGGTGCTGGGAATTGAACCTGCCTCCTCTAGGAAGAGCAGCTAGTGCATTTAACACTGGACCATCTCTCTAGTCCCCACATGTCTACATTTTGTTGACCTTGCACATATGTTTTTTTTTTTCCTGAGATTTCTAATAATTAATCACTTTGTTAAATTACCTGAATATTCTCCAAGTTCTCTTTTAGATGATGGTATAATGTAAAATAACAGACTCAAAGCTCTGACCTTTTGAGACTGATACATGTGAATGAATTCTGGTGACACAGCTGTTGTTGTTGATGATAATGATGGTGATGATGATGATGATGATGATGATTGTATTTAAGAAAAGCTGATATTTGAGTTTACTGAATCTTGTAAACAAGACCCAGTGGTTACCTATTGCACCTTAGTAAAGAAGCGAAAACAAGTAACTCAAGATTAGATTCCTCGGGGAGCCTAGCACCAAGGCATCTGGGAAACACCTTCCTTTTCAGTTTGGCATCTAAGCTGTAGCAGATATGTACTGTAGTGAAGACAGACACAACCATGAAGAAAGTAACACGGAAAGCAGAGACGTTGTCAGGGTTGTTCAGAGAAGGTTCGGAAGCTTCTAAAATGCAGATGAGAGAAGGAAGGGTCCTCACATTTGATCTACATGAAAAATTTTATTTAAACAAAGCAGAATAAAAGTAGACTTTGTTAATTATGAGAAATTTGAGAATGATCGAAATCTTTATCCAATGTTAACTCTAGTTCTAAAGGAGGAGGAAGCTGAGATTTACCTTGTACTTCCCCAGTCTCTTTCACACCTACTTTATTTGGCTAATGATGTTCCCTACTATTCCCCCGCCTTTTCTCTCTCTCTGTGTGGCCATCTATCCTGAAGGCCTGGTTTTATGTTACTACTATTGTTCATTCATTTGTTCATGAGCAAGTCACCTCTCTAAGCTCCCAGTTGGTTTTGAAACCTGCAAAAGGTGATGCTGTAGGCATATAGCTTGGACTAAGGGCTGATTCAACTGATATTTAACACAGCTAACAAGGATTAATAGGGGATGATGGTTAAATATAATACATGTGAAGATGCGGTGATACGTAAAAAAAAATCCATCACAGTTAATAGTCCTTTAAGCAAAGGAGATAAAGCAGAGGCATGGGAACTCTTGCCACACAGGAGTTTCTGGCAGACAGTATCTTAGCTTATCCCATGTGTGTGGTTGATTACCCAGAGTGCAGGAAGCAGAGCTTGTATGAACCCCGCTTGCTCTGATGCCCGGTTACTCACTCTTGCTAGGCTGGTCCCAGATGGAACTTTATAAGGGACGTACTTCCTGTAGATATGACCGACTCTAGAACACGGAACGTCAAACATTTCTCCTCCACACATCCAAACCTACAAAGGAGAAGGTAAAAGAAAAATTAAGGGAAAACTTCACCAAAAAAAAGGAGTTAATAGAATTTATGAAAAATTTACAAATTTTCTTTAAAAAACTTTTATTTTTAAAGTACATGTGTGCGTGTGCATGTGTGTGTGTACATGAACATGTTAAACGTGAGTATCTGTGGAGATCAGATGATCATGTTCCATCCCCTGGAACTGGAGTTGCAGGTAGTTATAAACTGCAGGCTGTGGATGCTGGGAACTGAACTCGGGTTTTCTGGACGAGCAGCGACTATTTTTAAGCACTGAACTATCTCTTCAGCCTCCTACTTACCTCCTATTGCCTCAGTTGAGTGACTTCTGGTGTAACTTTTTAATCAAATAAAAATCAATAACTTTTAAATAAAAATTAAAATCTAGGTTCACAAACACATAGAACACAAAACTAGTTCCCTAAAATTATTTCTACAGATATTGTACTGGCAGTGTTTTTATCTTAAAAAATTCTCATCACAATTATTTTCTTTTTTTTTTTTTCTAGAAGCAGTAATTGGTTTTTATTTCTTTA
>NW_022196905.1:197655719-197673960 GCF_008632895.1 Mastomys coucha
TTGATTTGCATTTCCCTGATGACTAAGGATGTTGAACATTTCTTTAGGTGCTTCTCAGCCATTTGCTGGACCTTCAGTGTCTCAGCACCCTGACCTCAGATGCCTGGAACCTATAGACTCTTACAGATAAATTCTGTGGTTTAAAAGCCCCTCAGTCAGGTATACTTTGTTGTAGCTGCCCAAACAAACTAAGGCTCATTCCTTTTAAAGATATGAGCAAACCTTAACATACACATAGAACCAATATTATAATTGTTTTTAAACACCACTATCACTTACATTTTAAAGATTAGCATGCCATTTTTGTTGTTGTTGTTGTGTGTGACTGGTCATTGTGGACTATGCCTTAAAACAACCAGCAAATTTTTTCATCTTTCTGTAGAGTTCTAAGTCCCTGTGAGTTCAACAGGGCTCTCTAGCGTGGGTCCCACAAGACTGAAGTCTAGCTGTCTGCTGGGCCAAGCTCTTACCTGGAGCCTCTGTAGATGCATCTGCTTCCAAGCTCATTTAAAACGTTGACAGAAGTTACTTGTAGGACTTCTCTTTGTTTCTGGCTACTGACTAGCACCCACTCTCAGCTTCCAGGAGTTATTTCAGTTCTTGATTCATGGATATTTCATCTCAGCATAAGTGACCCTCACTAATTAGGCTGTGGCCCCTGTGGTTGAAGTGTCTAATAACCTTAACTTCATTTGCCAAGTATCTTTTGCCTTGAACTCTAAGATTGTTATGCATCACATTGGCATGTATAACACATAATAGCTACATGGTAAGCCAACATATGTGATTAAATAAAAAGAACCAAATGAATCAGCATTCATGCCTTCTCTCAGTGAACTAACCTCAGTCCTTTAAAATTCTTCCTCTCAGAAGTTGGTCAACTTTACTATAAAGTAAAGTTAAATTCTAATTTTCTTGTCCAGATTTTTTTTTAATGCTGAATTCAATGTTAAGAAAGCAGTAGCATCTTGAGATTTATTTTTCTGTATTATTATCACCATGATTCTTTAAAACCATAAATATGAAAAAAATAAAGCCATAAATATGAGCAATCCATGCTGTGGTGGTTTGAATAGGCAAGGCCCCCTTAGACTCATGTGTAGAATGCTTGGCCCATGGGGAGTGTCATTATAAGGAGGTGTGGCCTTGTTGGAGGAAGTGTGTCACTGTGGCGGCAGGCTTCGAGGTCTCAGATGTAGGCTCAAGCTATGCTCAGTGTTAAGACAGTCTCCTCTGCTGCCTTGTAAAGATGAAACACTCAGCTTCTGGTCCAGCACCATGTCTGCCTGCATGCTGCCATGCTCCCCATCATCCACAAGATGATAGTGGACTAAACCTCTGACACTGTTAGCCAGTGTAACAAATTTGTAAACAAATTAAATGTTTTCCTTTATCAGAGTTATTGTGGTCAAGATTCCTCATCACAGCAATAAAACCCTAACTAAAACAGATAGATACCTTCTTTATAACCTGCCAGCGTTTTCCAGTTGCTTCTAGGACAACAACACAACCTTTTTATTTGTTTCTAATGACTATGTCCTTCTCCCTGGCCAGAGTCATTTTTAACTCATCACAGAGGTTTGCTGCCCAATGAAAATTCTGCCCTCTGTCTCTGTTGTTTGCTTTCCACATTATTTGCCTAGCTCTTATTTGTTTTCCAGGCTTAGCTTTTATGTCATAACTAAGCCCCTGTATTTGGTTAAGACTCCTATTTCTACTCTCAATTTGTCATGTACACCTTCTTTTCTTAATCTGTTGCAATCTTCATCCCTTCTCCAAGGTTTTTATTCTCTACCATCAACAGCAGCCTAAAAATATCAAACTATTCAGTAGAGATATAGGTATATAGATATAGATATGTGATAGAGAGAACATTCACATCTCTTAGAAGATTACACTGCGGTAGTTATTATTGTTGCAAATCCCATACTATGTCTAAATTTATAAACTAAATCTTATCAGACATATCTGCATGGGAGAAAATATAGTGTATGCAGAGATCTATGTTGTCTGTGTTTTTCAGGCATCCACTGAGGTTCTTGATATGTATGCCTCTCAGATTAAAAGGAACAGTGTAGTCGAGTCAATAAATACTGAGTGAGTCTTACTATGTAACAGACATCTTCCACAGATGGTGCTGTAATGTGTGACACGTGCCAAGTTCTGAATCTGCGGCGCTTCCATTCCAATGGGGAGAACATTTAGGATAATCACGACTAAGTAATTCATTTGGGATGTTCTACACGATTTGCTTAGTGTTTGTTTTCCCTTATTGACTATAAACTCACATCTATATTATCCATTATTATATCTAGTTGCTCATGAAGGATGCAACATATAATACATACTCAAAAGGCATTTGCCAAGTGGTTGCATATGATTCCTTTTAATTTCAATTTTATTTCAGCCTCTCCCTTAGAGTCCTAGATGACGTAGGGTTCCTGTTGCTGTGACAAACCCCCATGACCAAAGCAACTTCTGGAGGAAAGAGTTTATTTCGGCTTACAGCTCTTGAGGGCACACTCCTTCACAGAGGGAAGTCAGGACAGGAACTCAAAGAGGCAGGGCCTGGAGGGAGGAACTGAGACAGGCCACTGGGGAGTGCTACTCACTGGCTTGCTCTCCATGGCTTGCACAACCTGTTTTCCTATATACCCCCAAACTACCTGCCCAATGGTGTCATCACCCACAGTGGCCTGGGACCACCCACATCAATTATCAACCAAGAAAATGGCCCATAGACTTCCTCACAGGCTAATCCATAGACACATTTTCTCCATTAAAAGACCTCCTTCTCAGAGCGCCTACCTGTGTCAAGTTGATACAAAACTAGTCAACCAAGGTTCCTGTAAGGTCTTTCCAGTTTAAGCTTCATTCAGATAACCTTGTGTGTGGGGGTATTCTGTCCATTTTAATGAAGCTATACAACATCAAATATCTCTATATAGAGTCATTTTTGTTTTTCATCCAATGATATTTATTTATAGATAGATAGGGATCCATGTAGACCAGCCTGGCCTTGAGCTTACTATATAGCTGAGGGTGATGTTGAATATTTGATTATCTTGTTTCTACCTCTCAAATGTTGGAATTACACTTATGTATCTCCATATCTGGTTTATTCAGTGTTGGCGATCAAACCAAGGGCCTCATGTGTATGCTAGGCTAGTACTGTACAAACTGAACTGTAATTCCAGGATTCATTCTTCCTTCATTTTTTTTTTTTTTTTTTGAGACTGCAATTGTGCCTCTTTCTGTAGCAGCTTTCATATTTGGACACAGTAGGGAGATGTTTAGGTATCACTGTGGGAGCATGGCTCATAAGAGATGTGCAATTGCAACATTTATTATCAAATTCTGTATTTGTTCTGAAAGATGCGGTTACATATGTTTAATCAGAGAATATTTTTTAATTTATTCTTTGAAAATTTCATACAAGTGTAAAGTGTGTTTTGACAGCCTGGGAAACAGAGTAGTGGCCATTTCCCCCGAAGAAAAGTGACCCCACACTAGGGCACAAGGGGCAGTGTTACCCGACAGGCATAAGAACTGACAAAGTTGAGTTAGTTTAGACCCTGGGGATCTCATATAGCTGGAACCTTAGCAGTGGAGCGGCTCTCTACCTGTCTGCTCTCTTCCTGCTCTCGAACCTGTAACCAAGACACCCCACTGATGGCCATGGGCACTGAGTCACAGAGAGTAACACCTGAGGTATCTAGATAGCCCTGAGCCTTCAGCCAATGAGCTTCCCTTCCTGGATATTCCTCCCTGCAAAAGGAATTTAATCCCTGGTTCACCCTGATAAAGTATACGCGTTTATATTTACCATCAAATAAACCAGTATGAACAAGAAAGGATTATCTTAGACAGCTGCTTCATTGAGCATCCACGGGGAAAAGCTTTGACTAAAGAACCTCCCCTAAACCTCCCTCTAAGAAGGGCTTCTCTCCTGTAGCTCCTCTGTTACACTTGACTCGCTTCTTCTCATCAGACCAGATTCTGCTCATCCTGGGCTCTGCCTTTCCACTCCCTGTCTGGGACACAGACACTGCAACACTGCGAGAGGAAAGGCAGACATTGGACTCCCGGTTCTAGACCTCCCTCTTCTGGCAGTATGCTGTGGGTGCCTAGGTACCCAGAGAGGAGACCAGGAACCACTGTGAACTCCCAGGTTTGGACTTTACCCTGTCCCCTCCTGGCCATATTCAGACAATGCCAGGGTACCTACCCCAGCGGAGAGGCAGACACACAGTCCCACACACTTCCTTCCTCAGCAGCTGTTGACTGGATTTTTTGTTTCTTCGTTTATTGAGACACTATGTCTCCTTACTGGCCTGAGGATCACTATGTAGACCGGCTGGCCTTGAACTCACACTCTGCCTGCCTCTGTTGGGATTAAAGGAGTGCACCACCATGTCCAGCTTCAATTATATCTTTCAAACACATTTCCTGGTGCTTTTTGTAATGACAATCTACAGCCATAAATCTATGTCAAGACATATTTTAGTATCTAATTCTCAGAGAAATGTTCTACAAAGTAATAATACATCTTGTCTTGACACCACAGCTATTTTAAAGAAATGTTATTTTACCCATGAATGAACACAGAGAAATTCTTTTTTTTAAAAAAAAGCCATTTCAAATTGAATGAATAATTGAATGTTTGCCATATTTTTAAAATTATTTTTTCAATATTATCCCAAAGCTGGAATTTGTGCGTGAAACATTAAATGGAACGATATCACACAATTATGCTGGTCCCATGGAATATGAACTTATCTGAGTAAGAAATTGTCAAGACAAGGCAACATTATCCTCGAGCATGCGCAGAGGTTTCATATGCTGCATGGGAACAGTGACAGTAACAGTGACATAATTCTCCAGGTATTTGAATTCTAGCCTGGCTTTTTCCCACTCTCCTGGTACACTTTCCTTGCCTCTCTATTCAAGTCATTTTGCCCTCTTTTCCTTCTCCCCACAAGTCAGGTTTCCTCTGCCTTAGGGACTGTTTTGGTTTTCTGCCTGGAATTATTTCCTCTCAGCCTCCTTATTTGCATTTTTAATTGTATGACACTCATGTTTGTCTGTGCTAGGATCTGTGCATGAGGGTAGAGTTACTGAAAGATGCCAGAAGAGAGCATTGGATTTCCTGGAACTGGAATTACTGGTGGTTGTGAGCTTCCCCATGTGGGTCCTGGTTATTGAACTCGGGTCCTCATTGAGATACGTATTGTTCTTAGTCACTGAGCCATCTTTCTAGTCCCTATTATAACATTTTCTGACTTATAAAATTCTATCTGTTGACCAGAATATAATAAATATAGGACAGGAAAATGTCATCAGTGAGGATACAGTGGCTTTTATTCTCAGGAGAAAAATCTATAATTTCTTGACCTATCTGCTTAGGATTTCTTGGCTAAAGTAAGAAGCACTTTGCTATATTAGTGTGTTGAAATGCCCTAACCAAACCACCCTGCATTTATGCACTTTAGATGTCTGAGTGGTAGCCGTGTGGTATGAGGAAATTTTATCTGTAGAATCACTGCTTATAGAAGCAGTGTTTACATATATGTGAGATAAAACACTGATGGAGGTGGGGGTGAAATTAAAAAATGAGAAGATAAGTTGGCTTATTCAAAATAATAAGTCATAGGTAGGACAGCATAAATGCACACATATCAAGAGTGTTTATTTGGGTAAAATACAGTTAGAACTAGTTCATTATCTCCCTTAATTCATTATTCTATAGTTTACAAGATACTCTAGTGGTTAAGCATCTACAAGCTCTACCCGCCATATTTTCCATATGCTTCTGGATTTTATGTCTGTTACTTAATTTTTTTTGGATTCACCATCTGCTAAAAATAAACAAAACACTTTTAACATTTTAAAAGGCTGGTTTTCTGTGTCAAATACAACTTCTTTCAGGGATCTATCCAAATGTGGTTTTCCTTTGACCCCGGGCTGTGCTGTCAATCCTTGTACTGAAGGGGTAGGAGTACACCTCAGGCCAGGGGGAGTGAGTGCATAGTTCTTCAATGTTTTACTCCACTGGAGCTATCTCTCAGATGGTGGATCAGACTATTAAAGCTCCTGGGCCCTTAGTGACCATGTCTGGGGGATGGGAAAAGTCTATGGGAGAGAACAAGGCTGGCAGAAGAGGGCCACATGGAAAGACTCAAAGAGGGAAGGTCCTTGCAGCATCTGTGGCTCCAAGCCTCTAGGGACTCAACCCGGTTATTTCCTGACCTTTTCAGTTTGCTTATGTGGGGTTCTTTCCCAATACCCTCTGCCTTCCCCATTGGCCCTTTGTCTTCTTGTAAGTCAAGCAATTGAAATAGAAAAGCTTTGTCCTTGAGGTTGTGAGTGTCCAGAGCACCAAAGGTTCACTGCAGAGCAAGCTCTGGGGTCCTAGGCTTGATGTGTGCCTTTGCCAGCTAAGTCATCTCACTAGCCCTTTTTAAAAATGTTCACACTTATTTATTTATATAACTATTTTTTGTGTGTTTTTTGTTTTGTTTTGTTTTGAGACAGGGTTTCTCTGTATAGCCCTGGCTGTCCTGGAACTCAATCTGTAGACCAGGCTGGCCTTGAACTTAGAAATCCGCCTGCCTTTGCCTCCCAACTGCTGAGATTAAAGCCATGTGCCACCACTGCCTGGCATATAACTATTTTTATATATAAACATTTATAGCTATAAGTATATTATATATCCACAATTATATATTATATAAATACATACTAACTAGTTTATCCATGTGTAGGTGTGTGCATGTGCACGCCATGGTGTGTATGGGGTGATTTGAGGGAGCCAGTTCTCTCTTTCCTCCATGTAGGTTCCAGCAAACCCCTTTACAAGCCAAGCCATCATATTGTCACTCTCATTTATGTTTTGAGTGATACTTAACAATGCCCATCATAAGGATTTTTCACCAAAATGAAAAGTAACTGTAATCCCTTCTACTGGTTCATAGTGATACATGCAAGTTATTTTTTTTAACTTGAGCAGTCAATGCTGTAATATTATGACATCATTTAGTTAGCCAGTATTTAATTGGACAGTTATCACCCTTCTCCGAGTAATTTTCTTCTTCTAGAAAGCTGGTGTTATTTCATAAGGCAGTTATGAGAACTAAATGGAGCACAGGGTATTGTTTGATGACTATGTGATTGATTGATGGTCGGGATAATGAAGTGATATGGATACATGGTGACCTCTGTGAGAAGGTCAAGACAGGACCACATGGGCTGGTGTAGATACATGATGACCCATGAGAAGGTCAGGACACAGGACCATATGGGCTGGTGTGAATACATGGTGACACATGAGAAGGTCAGGACACAGAACCACATAGGAGTCTGTGCATGTGGAGAGAGGAACTGTTATCATGCTGTCAAAGTTTGGAGAGGAGGCAGGAATCTTGGTTAAATTATGTGGGCCTGGTGTCATAAAGACTGCCGACTTTGAGGAAGAGGCCATAGTATGTATTGCTAAAGCTCATGTGTATACATGATCTTGGGGATCACCAGAATGTTGCCATTGGGAGATGTGAAAGGATTGGAGAACACTGTGAAGAGGTTTTCTTTCAATTTTCTATTTTCTAAAAAATAACTCTCTATACAAATACTTCTTGAACTTGGAAGTAACCTTCATATAGGTTTGAATAGAAGAATTAGAGTGATCAGATTATATTTCTTTTTTTCTTTCTTCTCCTTTATGGTCGGGAGAGGGGGGGAAAGAGCAACAAAGAAATTAAAATATTAGGAAAAAAATTCTCTGCTTTAAAACATTTCTCACACTGACCTTACTACAGGTGCAATATGCCATCTAAATTGTTACATCATGCTCACTTTACAGCCATCTGTAGAAGTCAAAATAAAATTAAACAGGGAATTAGGTAAATGCTCTCAGACATAAAAGCACTAACAACCGGAAGGACTTCATGCTTGCTGCAAGGCTTATCTCTAATAGGCGTAAAATTCAGCTTGAAAATGCGATGGTACACCTGAGGTACCTTTTGTTGGGTAATTGAAATGAATCTCAGACTGGCTTTTGAGACATTAAGCAGCTGTTTCTGTTTATCTTTGAGTTTCAGAATGAGTATAGAGTCATTTTAATATTTTCTTTGGAAGATCAATTCTGGGCATGTTGAATTAAAATGGATATTTTTATGTCACCTAGTCTAAATATTGTTGAGGAAAAAACCCCATAGGAACAACTCTAGATATTTTCTTGTGTGTCTTGAGGTATATAGAGACTATAAAAAGGCTTCTGTCACATTTTAGACGCAAAATACAGCTAGACTTTGAAGTACTCTGTAGACTCAGAAGTAAAGAGCGGTGTCTAATCTATCTGTCCCATAAAAGCAATGAAAATGTATATAAAATACCAGAGAATCGTCTCTGGCATAAAGAGGAGTTCTAATGAGCCCCTTTTATAAGACTAAATTTATTTCTAGCACAACCATTTGTACAAAGCATCATCATATCTTTTTATGGGTGGTATCTTCAGGTAAGAAGGATGCACTTCTAGAGAGGCAAATAAATTATTTTTGAACAACGAGGGGAATTTTGTATTTTCAAGGAACTATGGAGAAAGTATGAAAATGCATATTAATTAAAACTGTAGGTTTTTTGTTGCCAATGTATTAGGGATGGGAGATTGAAGAAGCTAGGAAACATGAAGACAGAGACCTAGGAAACCATTCCCTTAGTGACATGAGTGTGCTGCTATTTTGTAGTTTTTCTAATAAATATGTGTGTTGTGCCTCATGGAACACATATTGCAGCCAGTGTAATGATCACAGCAGATGTGGGGGGATTTGAAGCTGGTGAAGTAAGTAACCAAGTAAGATGAGCTGCCCTGGGGTCCTGGCCTATGGAAGGGATTGGGAAGAATAGTGATTCACTTCTGAAGGGTTTGCAGCCCCTTAGGACGAACAACAATATGAACTAACTAGCACCCTCAGAGCTCCCAGGGTCTCAACCACCAACCAAGGACTGCACATGGTGGGTCTGATTGTTCTGGCAGCACGTGTATAGTAGAAGATTGCAAATTCAATCTTCAATAAGAGGAGAGTACCTCAGCCCTGTGAAGGTTCTGTGCCCCAGTGTAGGGGAATGCCAGGGCCAATAAGTGGGAGATGGTGGGGTGGCAGGCATGGGGAGGGGGGAGGCAACAGTGGTTTGTTTTTGTTGTTTTTGTTTGTTTCTTTGTTTTTTGGAGGGGAAACTGGGAAAGGAGAAATTTACATGTAAATGAAGAAAATATCTAATTAAAAAAAAGAATATAACCACCTATGACAATAGCTATGTCTGTAATTTTCTATGTTATATATATAATTACTTATGTACTGTGTTGTATGTTATATGTATATATACATAAAAATTTAAATATAAGTAATATTTATCTTCTTATTTTTATTTTTGTGCATATGTTCTCTACCTTTTTCTAATAGATTTCTCTATTGTTATATATTAGTCAAATGAAATTGTTTGATTCTTTTTATTATTCACTTTCTTTATTGTTTTATTTCATATTCCTTTAAGGCTTCAGATTATGATCTAGGTCGACAAAGGATTTTTTTAATCCTTGAATACTAGATATTTAAAATTTCTAGGTTGGTTAGTATAAAACAGCTATAATAACCACAGCAACAACAACCAGAATGACCCCCCATCAGCACCAGCACCATCAACAAGAAACCATTGATTGCAAGTGTGGTGGTTGGTGGGTCAGCCTGGGCTACATAGTGAGGCTTAGTCCTAAAAAAGCCTCTTAAAATTTCAAGGCAAAAAACCTATAACCCTCTCAAAAACTGAATAACTTTGTGTCCATTAATGGTTTAGAAAAAATTTCTAAAGAAGTCATGAAGGCTGGTACTGTATTTTTGGAGAAAGTAGCTTTCTGATGATTTTCTCATATCTTCATTTTCTTGATCGGTGCGGTGTGAATTCTAAGATGATGTTTAAATTACCATCTCAGGCAAAGAGGTCTCTGTTTAATCTCCTTCCTTTGGTGTGTGATGGAGTTTATACCTGTGTGATACTAATAAAGAAATTAAAGGGTTTTTTTTTTTAATAAGCTTTGAGGTAATCAGTAGGAAAATTACCCTATTGAGGGGAATCTGATCTTCATAAATGAGCCATGGCTAGGTTCTTCTCTAGAGAAGAGACCCGATGATTTTGAAGTAAGAGGGAAATTTCACGCGTGACCTGGAAACAGTGAGCTGGCATGTTGGGAGTGGCTACAGTGGAAGCCCCTGACAAGGGCAGTGTGGCCTGCAGGCGCTGAGTGTTCTTGCTAGATCTTACCAGTGTTCTCAGCCCATAGCTGTGGAATTAGATTCTGTCAGCATCTTGAGGTAACTTTCCAGATTTTCTTCCAATTTATCATCCAAATAAGGACAGAGTTGGTGGGATTTGGCTGTAAGATCCTTAGCAGGGAATTCTGATAAAGTATACTTGGACTTTTCTTGAAAATCATTCATCTTGCATATATTAATTGTATTTGCATAGAACTAGAGTACTCTCTTACAATTACTCACATTTTCTTTATTATCATTTTTACATTTGCATCTTGCATTTTCATGGTCAATTACTATACCCAATTATTCTACTCATTTTTATATTTATTTCTCTTATTAATTACTTACTTTTGTCTCTTGCACCATTAGTTTTTGGTTTTCAAAATTACTAAGTTCCTTCTGTGCTTTTTCATCTCTGTCCTTACTTTATTTGCCTTATTTAATTTTTAACTTGGTTTGGTTGTTTACTCTCTTATTTTTATTCATTCTTTTTATGGAGACATAAACACTTCAGAACCTTGTTTTATTTCTGAATGCTGCATTAGCTGTGTCTCCTGTGTTCTGACAGACTTCATTTTAATTTCAATCTTTATGCTAAGGCTGATATAATTTTGCTATTAACTTTTAAGCTTCTTTGCTTTTCGTTTAGTTTTCCTCCCGTTCTCTACCTCACCCTTCACATGCCAAGCTGCCTGCAGAATACTTCGTTTCTTCTTTCTTCTGATGACCTTCATTTCAGCAGGAGTAGGCCTTATTTTTTCTGTTCTATTTTATCCTAGCTGATATTGTTTCTTCTGTTGTTATTCTGACATCTTGCTTAAGTTCCTAAGTGTCAGCATTTCATCATTATTGGACAATATAAAGTGCTTCATGAGCCTTCTTGAAACATTGCAATGTAGAGCAAAATCATTTTTCTTCCTTTCCTTTCTTTCTTTTCTTCTTCCTTCCTTCCTTCCCTACTCCTCTTCTTCCTCCTCCTTCTTCCTTCACTTTTTATCATGTAACATTTTATGTGCCATCTTCTTTTTAGACAAATTCCAAATTTATTTCTTTCTGAGACAAAGTTTCACTGAGTAGCCCTGAGTGACTTTGAACTCATAGTAACCTATCATTCAGCTTTTTGTTTTCTGAGTGCTGACATTAGAGATATGTGCCACTATACTTGGTTATATATCTACCTTTCTTTCTTTCTTTCTTTCTTTCTTTCTTTCTTTCTTTCTTTCTTTCTTTCTTTCTTTCTCTCTCTCTCTCTCTTTCTTTCTCTCTCTCTCTTTCTTTCTTTCTTTCTTTCTTTCACCCCTCTCTCTGTCTCTCTGTCTCTCTCTGTCTCTCTCTGTCTCTCTGTCTATGTCTCTGTCTCTGTCTCTCTCTGTCTCTCCTGTTCCCCTGTCTCTATCCATCTATCTATCCAGTCTTTTTTCAAATCTGATTTTTTTTTAAACTGGGATTTCCAATGTGGCTCAAACTGGTCAAGAACACACAATTCTCTCATCTCCACCTCCTGGGTACTGGTATCCTGAACAGTTTCTTTGTCAACTTGACACAAACTAGAGTTAAATGGGAAGAGGCCCCTCAATTGAGAAAATGCTTCCATCAGAGATGGCCTGTAAGCAAGTCTGGGGGGTGGGGAGGATTTTCTTGATTGACAATTGATAGTGGAGGGCTCAGCCCACAGTGAGCAGTGACGTCCTTGGGGTGTGAGTGGTATATGAAAACAAATTGAACAAGCCAGGAGGAGCAAGTCATAAGTAGCATTCCTCCATGGTCTTTGTTTTAGTCCCTGACTCCAGGTTCCTGCCCTAATTTCCCTGAGTGAGGGACTGTTGTCTGGAAGAGTAAGACAAAATAAATCTTTTCTTCTCCAAGTTGTCTTTGGTCATGGTTTTTTATCATGGCAGTAGAAAGGTTTTATCATGGCAGGTATGTGCTGCCATGTTGTTAGTCATAGACTATAAGCCCCAGAGTGTGAGAAGAAAGATGTGAAGTGCTATCTTCTAGACATGACATGACAATTGCATTAATGAACCATGGAAGGTATGCTTATCTATGCAAGATCAAGCTTTGTACCATTCCAGCATAAGTGGAGGAGGAGCTCATAAGATTCAATAACTGAGGAGCTATTAGCAGTGGATGGCTGCTGGAAGATAAAGAATAATTCTTCTTTGGGGATATGGCCACTAGTAGATAGGCCACACTCTAGTGGATGGTTCCATGAACATCTGAGGGACGCTAATTGGACTTAGCTTTTTTTTTTTTTAAGACGATGATGTGAAACTGAGAGGAGGATGTGTTTAAAGGAATCTGGAGCATGTAGGGAGGAAATAGGGTATGGCTAACATTATATTTCATTGTATATATTATGTCCGAAATTCTCAAAGAATAAGATCAAAAGACTCATTAGTCATATTTGAGGATTGTGGGTTCTTCTTACCTATCACCTTTTCTATGAGAACAACGTCACACTTTAGACTAGTACGTATCAATGTTGTGGCACACATTTTATGGGAATTTTATGTTAGCTGTTAATTGTCTGTATCAAGCAGGGATTGGCTGGTAACTATATTGAATACTGTTCTCCCATCCTGCCTCACCAATAACTTTGCAAAATAGGATGTCCTTGAAATCCATCTCTCAGAAGTGGTCTACATCCATCACTGTGCCAAACTCAATCTGGAGAAGCATTGCACACCAGCAGTTGTTGTCATTTTTAGTAAAGAATCTTTGGCTTCCCTCATACAAGCCAAAACTTTGGAGAACTGAGATCCATGGGTCCCCTGAGACTTGAATCTGTGGCTGTTTCATCCCCCACATGCATAAGTCTTACCGCTGCTGAATTTACCATGACTGCTGAGCGTGTACTCCTTTCTGTGCCTGTGATTGAAGGCGGGATATCTGAGAGCTTTGTTAAGGAGAAAGTCAGGATGTTTTGTTTATTGTTGGTTTCATTTTTTTAAAATTTTATGTGACCTTTAAGATGAGCATCCTTTCGTGTCTTAAAACTGTAAAGCGATTGCAATTGTATAACATTCAATTATAATTTAGAAATACTCTGAACAGGATATGTTCAAGCCATGTATGTGCCAAGTAGGGAAACTTTTTATGTAGTTAATTCTGATGATCACTTTTGGCACTGGAGTTCACATTAAATATAAACAAACAAACTGTGCATTTATTCTTGTGAAGTTCTGATATAAGGTTAAAGGCTGGTACATCTGATGTAATGAGTCGTCCTAAGTGATTGCTACTCCCTTGATTCAGTAAAGAACCGATTGTTCTGGGCTCAGAGATTAGTCCTATTAACTATACTTAATCTTTCTCGAGTAGCCATTAAATTTCATGATAATAAAAATTCTGTGTTACACTAAATCATCAGAAGAATGTCAAATATCACATTTAACAAACATCTCACGGGATGTATTGTCTCTTAAAATTGGCCACAAGTCTTTTTTCTTTTTAAAAAATTTTCAGCTAAGAGAAAATAGGTTAATGATCTTTCTGAACAAACCCAATTTTGAATCCCTTGCTTGATATTAACTAGATAATGACTTGTCTCAACAATTATGAACTAGAGGGCTTTTTTCTTTTTCTTTCTTTTAAAATCTTTCACTAGTGTAGAATGGGGTAAGAAATTAAATCCAATGACCTTTAAGTGGCAACTCATTATTTTTTCTTGTTAAGGGACCAAATAGTAGTTATTATCACCTCAGGAAGAAAAGAATGGTTAGAATTTTAGCATACAGGTTGTTGAATACAGACATTTCATAAACTACGAAGGGGTACAGAATAAATGAATATTGTCCTTAAAAACCTCAGATGTGTCAGTCACTCTACGGCAGGCCTGTAACCTGAAGAATTTGAATGCTTCTGTTTAACATATTTTTCATCTATTTGCTTATTTTTTATAAAACCCTAGCAACATTTTTGCCCTCTCATATGCCAACGTAGAAACCACCATTTTACAAAATCCACAGGCTTACTTAAGGATTGTTTCTCTCATTGTCCCTTTAAGAAAGGCTACAGGACAGTTACCTGGGGAGAGAGAAGTGAGAAGTATGATATAGGAGAGGGAACTGATCCTGGGAGGGTGGAGTGGGAAGAGGTTCCAGTGTGGTTCTGAGATATGCCCACAGGTTCTGAGATACACCCAGCAATGCTTTGAGACTGACACAGCTCACAGGCTCAGCATGGGAGGGCATTATTTATCATCTGGTCCATAACACTCATCTGCCTTTGTCTCCTCATCATTTACCGTGGCAACTATACATTGAGTCCCTGGAACATTGCCTAGTGGAAATGAGATGCTCAACAAAAGGTGGTCGAAAAACTGACTAAAATGCTGCCTTCTCTCCCTGGTAACTGGCTAATGTAGTATGATTTAAGAGACAGCTGGATGATTCCAAGCTTCGCAGGGGTTCAGATCCATGAGGAAAAAAATGTTGAGTTCAATGTGGGCAGATCGTTTCTTTTCCTGAGAAAACTCCCAAAAGTTATACTGTCTGGCTTTTACACTCTAACGTAAAATGTGCTCATCTGTCAGAATCACAGAAAAGTACTTAGGGAGTTCTGTTCGACCAAACACTCAGCCCGTCATGTGAGACAGAATTTTCTGGAAATATTTTCATTTGTCCATTTTCAGAAACCTTTGTGAAGTGTGTCTTTGAAGGGTAAACACGGGGCACCGGTACCTGACAATGTCCACTCACAGAAGTATTTTCAACGCTAATATTTAAGTTGCAACATAGAGCAGTTTCTGTATGAATGTATAAGATGCCCCTAGCAAGCACCAATCAGCCATCCTTGTTTCACAGATTTTAAATGCTGATCAGTTTGAACCTTATAATGCTTTCCATTGAAAATTAATCATGATTTATAAAATATGTCCAAAAAAAATCAGATGTTTGGTTTTCTTCTCTCTTTTTTATTGTGATTCATTGGGCTGTTTGTGTCCAATGTCTTTGATTGATTACTTTTACACAAACTCTTGCTTCAGTGCATAGTCTGTCTAAGAACCTGATCAAATTTATCTACTTCATAAATACTAACAGTGAGGGACAGGAACCCCAAGGTCAGCAAACAGGATCAGGAAGAATGAAGAGACATGTCTGAAATGGAACCCTGCTAGGACATAACTGTCACCAAAGAATCTATCATCCCAACCAAACAACCCAGGGCGATTCAGTCCTGAACTTACAATGTGGTTGCCATGGTTTTTAGACAAAGACGACAGGACTGCATTCCAATTATATCCTATACAATGACAGACAATTGAAACATAGGAAATGGGGTAATAAAATCTTGGTCATCCAGAAGAGAAGTGATAGGTACAAGTGACATTGAATTTGAAATAAAAGTTCTGTTTGCCTCAAAATGCACCTTTGTGATTTAGAATGCAAGCATACAATCCAGAGTCTCCAGATTTTCAAGGGCAATCTTGCTTTATCATACAGCCCGTTACTCAAAGACAGCTATCTCTCACTTATTAGAAATTCTCTCAACATTTTAAACTTCAGGCATTCACAAATTAAGAGAATGTCACAAGAATTGTCTCGAACTACAAAAAGTCAATGTATTCTTTCAAGTCTGCTAAAAATAAGGAAGACAGTGATGCAGGGGTTTTATAAATACCATGGTTAAATACAATGCCCTACCTTAAAATGTTTTATCTTTGCTTTGTCTATGGGCTAAATGAACTGCAAGCTTCTAGGCAGTGCTCTGCTTTTCACCTCCTAGGGATTCTGGGATTACGGATAGACAACATGGCATCTACCTTTTTTTTTTTCTTTTTAAAATAAGTTCCAGGGACTGATTCCAGGCCATTAACTGCATCTGTGGGAGAACTCATTAGGCAGGGGCCAACAGACTGCCAGACAGTTAACTTGAGAATGGGGGTGTGTGTGTGTGGGAGGGTGATCAGGGGTTGGATGTTGTCTTAGTTAATTTTCCATTGCTGTGACAAAATACCACGGCCAAGGCTCTTTATTCAGGAAAACATTTAATCTGAAGCTCACAGTTCCAGAGGGTTACAGTCATGACCCTCGCAGTGGGGAGCATGGCATGGGGCAGGCAGGCATGGCTCTGGAACAGAGCCAGGGTAGAAACCTTGTAGGCTTTTTGAGCCTACCAAGCTGCCACACCTCCTCCAACAAGGCTGCACAGCCTAATCCTTTCCAAAGGGTTCCACCAACTGGGGACCAAGTGTTCCAACTGGGGACAATTCTCATTTAAATTGTCACACGGGGTAATGCATTTCCCGTTTATTATAGTCCAAGCAATGAGGCTGAAATGGAGCATCTTAATCTCTAAGTGGTAATGGATAATCATTTCATCTTTAACAAATCATAAGTACCATCTCTGAAAGTAGAGTCTACGTTTAATCTTTAAAACCTAAAGAAAACCAATCTAAAAAATTGCAGGTTTCTCCACCTGCTCAGTGCAGGAATAACGTAACCCTTTAAGGTTATTTTCTTTCAAATCAGCCAATACAGAAGCATTCAGTCCAGCCTTTGGCCTAGAGCATGAAGGATGTGGCTATGCTGCTGTGTCACGATTACTGCAGATTAAGTAGATTAACTTTTGCTGCTGTGTCACGATCACTGCTGTATTAACTTCTACTTATCTACCCCAACAAGACAGATAGCAGCTGCCCTACGAGAGGGACCCAAAGACCCTGGCAGATTCAAAGGCACAAAACAACGCATCTGAAAAGGTAACAGAAGTATCTTAGATGCAAAATTATATGTTTGAATGGGTCAAAAAGGCACCAATTTAGTAACTGATGTTTAAAGGTGAGAGGGAAAAGTCTAGATGTCCCATAGCCTGCAATGGCACCTCTGTTTCTCTGTTTATTTATTTTGTGACTCCTTGAGAAAAGTATAACATCCTGTTAATCCTTAGTGCTACAGTCTCTTCAAAACCAGCTTATTCTTACTCTTCATAGATTATAAAAACTGTAGCTGGATTCTTAGGTTTGACTTTATGTTCAGGGTGTACATTCTTTTTGCAACAAACACGGTTGGACATTGTGACAGAAGCAGCCACCAAAGACTGACTTACATAGGAGGTTTCCATACAACAATGTCACATGGAGTCAGCATTTGCTTCTATACAAACAATGGTACAGATGAGAGAAAGAAAAGAATTTTTCTTTTCCTTATAAGACTGAATTAGAAAATCATATTGACAATTTGGAGTATGAGTTCTGACACAGTTTATTCTACTGTAACTCTTTTCTCATATGTTATAATTTGTCAATTATTTGAATGTCCTGAATCTGAAACTGAATCACAAACATGTATATATATGATGTATGTAATAAGGTGTAGCCCTTTAATGAGAATTGACCACTAAGGAAAGTAGAGATATGGGCAATTTAAGATAAAATAAGTACAAGACTTGTTCATGCCTGAAATCTTAACCTGTTCACACCTGAAATCCCGAGTTCCTCACACCTGAAATCTTAACCTGCTCACACCTGAAATCCTACCCTGCTCACACTTGAAATCCTAAACACATCATAACATGAGCCAGGCACATTACGACAGGTTTGAGGCCAGTCTGGCTTATATAGTTTCAAACCAACTTGACTATAGTTAAGAACCTGTCTCAAAATAAAATAAAATTAAACAAAACATAAAAACTTGTTCTTCAATGTAACATTGATATTTTAAAATTAAAATTATTATCAGTTCAAGAAATTTTGCAATAACTGGGTAAGACCAAAATCTCAGGAGCTCCCTTTTGTCTGACCATGAATGGCAGACCTCCACTGAGCTGACATCTATCTCCCGCTTTTTTGTTTACTCTCCTGCACTTCATGCTATAAACACTCCAGGATGTTAGGGAAACAACACCCTTCACAATAGTTACAAAATAATATAAAATACCTCGGTGTAACCCTAACTAAGCAAGTAAAAGATCTGTTTGACAAGAACTTC
>NW_022196905.1:197683725-197685953 GCF_008632895.1 Mastomys coucha
CTTTGTTTTTTGGAGGGGAAACTGGGAATGGAGAAATTTACATGTAAATAAAGAAAATAAAAACAAAACAACAACAACAAAAAAAACCACTCCAGGATGAATGCCTCTGACAGGTGAGCAGTAGGTGTAGGTATATAGAGTTGCTCACCTATAAACAGAAGTGTGAATGTAGCATGCCCGTGTCTCACCATAACACTGGAAGGAATTCATGTCTCTTGTAAAAGATCCCTTGGGAGTCATAGCTCCAACACAGATCACAAAGGAAAGTGACAAGTTTTATCAGAATTGTCTGTAAGTACAGAGTGAGGATGATCTGGGTGTCTTACCTTAAAAGAGATTTCATACTGTTCTCCTCCCCAGATTTCCAAGCCTGTGTCATAACCACCCAGTTCCCAAAACCACTTTCGATCCACGGCAAAGAGACCTCCAGCCATAACTGGAGACCTGGAAGACACAAGAGAAACAACATTTAAAGGACTATGAACATCAAAAGCAGTCGTAGTTTGCTTTAAAACTCACAATCTAGTTTAGTGCTCAAATAATGTCATTTTCCAGCATGGCTATCTATAGCAAATGTAGACTTCTTATTGCATTTCCTATTGAAGTGGGTGTGGGAAAGGAAGCTATGTGAATATTAAGATTGCAATTCAGGTTCTGACATAGCAAAGAGCCTTCAGAATCACACTTGGCCACCTGGTTATCACCAGAGAGAAATGCATTAATATTAATCTATTGGAAAATATTACTCAGTTTTGTGGCCTTTTCTTAAGTTAAGAGAGGTCTTTTACCATCAGAAAGAGTGGCAGTAAAAATGTTAGAGGCAATGTCTTTGATTTAATGTCTTACATGTAATAATTGAGCATCTATCTACTGTATACAGTTGGTGTCCTATTTAGAGACTACTAAATAGAATAGAGTAAAGTAAGATTTTAAAACAAAGTTTTGTTCATGTGTGTGTCTACCTATGTATGGGTATGTGCACATGAGAGCAGGAGACAGTGGATTCCCGAAGAGGGAGTCAGTTGCCACGGTCCTGGAATTACAGATGGTTGTGATTCCCCCTGACAGGATCTGAGAATTGAACTCTGGTTTTCTAGAAGAGTAGATGGACTCTGAACTGCTGACCCTTTTCGCTAGCCCGAAGAGAAATAGTTTTGAGGGTGTAGATTTTGTATAATTGGCAAGATCAAAGATTTAAAAGAAAGATGTATGTCTCTCTCCTAGAAACGTGCCCAGGGTATATACAGAGTCTCATGTTACTTTTACATTTTGTTAGAAATACAGATTTTGGAGTCAGATGTCCCTTACTTTATTTTTCTCTCCAGCAGCCTGCTGCCACCCCCATTTTCTGCACACAGCATTTCAAAGTGGAGTTGCAATTGTAGCTGGAGCAAATTAAGACTATAACTTGGTGCAAATTCCCAGTGAATATATCACTGTAATTGTAACTTTTACTTCTGCAGGGATGGGTTAAAAGTCACTAGCAGTTTTGAGTTTTAGAGATATTTGAGAGATGAAATCCTGCAATTATTTAATTGTAAATAGATTTCTTGTAGACAACAAAATAGGCACAATAATCTTGTTTAGAAATGATGTTATAAAACATTTGAATAGTATATTTTAGGTTAACCTGTCTATAAATTAAATCCAAATGAACCCATCAATTACTAAGAGTCTTGAAATTTATGAGGATAATTCTATATTTATTTGTTCTTGCTGTTCTATCAGGTTTTTTTGCATCATGTTTTGTAGCCCTGTTAATAGAGCAGAAATATTTGGAATTTTTTGTGCTTTTGATGAATTGCCTCATTATAACTAGGAAATGGGTTTTATTATTTCTCCTGATATTCTTTGCTCTGTCATCTATTCTGTGTCATTATAATAACAACTCTTGTTTCCTTATGGTCTCCAGCTCTAGTAATTATAACCTTTTCTGACTTTTAACTTTAACCATTGGTATGTTCATACTAAACGTGGGTTTCTGGGTTTCTGATGTAGCTCAGTAGGTATAGCTATGGTCTAACATGCATGGAGTCTGGGGCTAGATTCCAGGTACCATCTCTAATCAGGGCTTGGGAGGTGGAGGCAGAAGGGTCAGTTCATGGTCATGCTCAGCTGTGTAATGAGTGTAGGCCAGTTTGGCCTACATGAGGACCTTTCCTCTCTGTCTCCCTGCAAAACTGGGTTTCTTATAAGTAGAGTACATATATATATATATATATATATAT
>NW_022196905.1:197685963-197689708 GCF_008632895.1 Mastomys coucha
ATATATATATATATATATATATATTCTGCTTTATAATTGGGTCATTTAGATCCTTTTATTAAAAAAGAGATTGATGTTACATTTCAACTTATTATCTCCCATGTTTTCTGGCTGTGTCAAGTACATTTCTCTTTCCTTCATTTATCTTTAAAAATTTTTTTTTATTCTTTCATACTTTATATCCTGACCATAGTTTCCACTGCCTTCCCTCCTTCCAGCCTCTCCCCACCCACTCACCCCACCCCTTCCTCCCTTCTCCCCCAGATCCATCACCACTATCTGCCCTCCCTAACCTTCCCACCCCACTTTCTGCCTCCCCTCAGAAAAGATCAGGCCTCCCAGGGACATCAACTGAACACGGTTGAAAAATCTAGAATAACAACACATACAAGGCTGTAAAGGCAACCCTGTGGTGGGCAGAGGGCCCCTGATGATTTAATTGGAGTTTTTGATAGAAGCTTTCCATTTTCCTTTCTCCAGCTTTTGGAATTTGTTATACAGTTCACTAACTCCCATGCACTCCACACTGTAATGCTTGTAGTTTAGAATAATTACGCTTTGAGAGGACTTAATGGCATTTCATCACAAACAATGCATACATACATGCATACATAACACAGAGAATATGTACACATAAATGAATACACATGAAATAATATTAGGAGTAGTATTTCTGTATTCTGTTCGGCTTAAATAGTTCCAGAGAAAATCTAGCATTGTGATTTGTCTATAGACCCTACTCTGTGGATTAAACTTTAGACCCAAAGGACCCAGTTCTGGGCAAAGTTACATTGAAGCCAAAAGAAGTGATCTAGGTATATCCTGCTTTATTAAATGGTAAAGCGTGGAGTGTTTCATTCTGTCTTCTTCCCAGGAAAAAAGAACAAGAGTAGTCAACATTTCTTCTGCCCCCTTTATTCCATCTCACATAAGAACTGGTCTCTCAGAACTCCCCGTGGGTACTATTCTCCAGTTTTGCATTGGCCTGTCTACTTCTTGTTGACTTCTTCCAAACCTTCTTTCTGTTTTTGTTTCCCTGGGAATGGGAATGTGCTGTCTTGTGCATGGCTTGTGGCTCTGTGTCCCTGTGACACATGGATGCTGCTTACAAGCACTGTTCACAATATCACCAAGCTTTGCAATTAAAAACATTTGTCATCCCTGGGGTGACCGCTAAGATTGATGTGGCTGTGAGGATTCCTTAGTTTTCAGGCTGTAGAAATAAGTGACTTCTGCATACTTAATGGAAGTGGATTTTCTATTTCATACCAACTCGATTGAGTTATGTAATAAATATGCTTTGCTTTTTACATATGGTTAAATAGCTTCCCTTCTCCACAGCAATTTTTTTTTATGCTCCAAATTTGGTTCACTCTTAAATTAGTGAGGCTATCATGTAGAAGTTTGTTGGCACAATTCTTTATTTGGTAGCAATGACAAAAATCTGTGTTCTCATTTGCAAATGCACATTTCAAAGTGTATAGTTGGTTTTCTCTTCCAAACTAGGACATTATCTGAATGCTCTGTCTCCTTCCTGTAACCCTCACAGCATTCTGAGGAGGTGCCAAACTGCCTACTCTCCCCTATTTAATGAATTGAGTCTTTACTTCATTTAATATTTATGAAAAAAATGGTGGAGATTTAATTGAAACATGCTTTCTCTAGAGTATTTTTAACAAAAACTCCTGTCTCAAATTTTCAGGCACATAGAGTATGTTTTCAAAATTTAACACATGCCAAGTAGTCTTTCGTATTAGAGAAATAAAAGCCCACAAAATACTGAAAAGTAAATCTGCGAGAAAAATATTTTAAAATATGAGAACACTTAAAATTTAGGTCCAGTGATGTGAAGGGAAAGTCACTTTGGCCTCTTAGGTAATAAACTGGCTCTCAGCCCTCTCTTGTTTCACTGGATACAGTGGAACTTTTGGGCACGTGTGCTGAAATGTGAATTTTATCAGAAATGAAACGACACAGTTTCCCTCAGGATTGTACCAGGCCAAATCCATCAAAAGAAAGGCAGCCCATATGACTTTCAGTCACACAGCCAGAAACTTTTAGTTGATCCATGAGTCAGAACTCTTCAAATAAATAAAAAAAAGAAGCAATGTTATTACCTCAACAAGAGTTCAGTTGTGAAACAAATAATGTTTAAAAATGCAAAACTGGCTCTTAAGATAAATCGAGTCTTAAATTCAGAGTTTGAGAAATTTCTGGACATGTGGGACAAAATCTAGTTTGTGTAACTTAAGTGTGTACAGTGAAACGAGATAGCAAAAGGAGGGCAGAAGAATGCTATGTAAATTATGTAAGGAGGCGGCCACTCCAGAGGCAAAGAGCGTAACAAACCAGTCAGAGCTTAGAGAAAGAGGCCTTTCAGAAGGCTAAGGTGTAAAAACAGGGAAAATGGAATGACAGTGATGATCACAGAAATTTGTGCTTCCATCGAACAGTTTCAATGGCAGCATCAAGGGAAGTGGCCTGGCTATCATGGTAACGGAAAGGGCAGTAAGGGAGGAAGTTTAACAGTGGAAACTCATGCTTATGTTGTTCTGGGCTCAGCTCTCAGCAAATCCAGGCACCAAGAAATAACTTAGCATTACGTTATTTCTTGTTTTTACCAGTAGGCGGTGCCAAATAGCCATTTACAACACACACACACACACACACACACACACAGAGAGAGAGAGAGAGAGAGAGAGAGAGAGAGAGAGAGAGAGGTGCATGCATACATGTATATACACTTTCTTCATACCTTTTATGCTTTTCAGAAAAGGATAAATGTCAGCATAACATTAAAAAATTCATCAAACAGGTATTTTGTTCTCCTTCTAAGAGGCCCCAGTAACCTGGATTGGATCTTAGGAATGAATGATTTTTTTTTTATTTATCGAGTGAAGGATGAACTTCAGAAGTGATCAGGTCGACAAGATGGGCATCTCAGCTTTCTCAAATTTTGTATTTGCCGGAACCTGAGGGAAGGTGGTAACAGTAATAGCCTCACTGAATCGTGGCTTTCTTTCCTTGAGCCTAGTATGGTACATTCTCATTCTGACTTGCTTGACCAGGTATCTTGGTTTTCCAGTATTGACAAGTGCAGTACAAGAAGAAGCACATGCGCTGAGGATTGCTTGCTCCTGCCGTGGAAGCCCAGAACGCTGTGAAGAAACTTGCACCGCACTGTCAGACAAATGGCCCTGCTGACCACTCAGCACCAACAGCCATGAATGTAAGACAGTTAAGATTACCTTAGCTTTATCCAGTTACACCCCGGCCATAAGATGACTAGTGTCATACAAATGACCAGAGGCACAGATTAATCAATTCTGCTTCTTTGAGTAATACTGACTGCTTGGTTTCCCAGGAAGTTGAATGTTCTGTGGTTGAACTGATGAATTAATTGCTAAGTAAGAGTCAGTCATGCTACTTAAGAGAAACCAACAGAACAAGCTGAGTTGTATCTAACTTATGACCTATGGAATTGTGAACCAACAAAAGAGTTGCTGTAAGCCACTGCTTACAGGGATATGTTGTCATGCAAACATAGAGAGCACTTGGAAGACCCTTCCTTTGAGATTCAAGCTTTAAAGGAATGTATTAGCAGTTGTTTTATGCAACCAGTGAGTGAGGATACTCAAGACAGTACTTTGATTAGCTGCTTCGTTTCTGTGATACAATCTTCTTATTATTTTTATTTTCTTGATGTATTTACTCTGTGTGTGTATGTGTGTGTGTGTGTGTGTGT
>NW_022196905.1:197689827-197731595 GCF_008632895.1 Mastomys coucha
GAGAGAGAGAGAGAGAGAGAGAGAGAGAGAGAGAGAGAGCATGTGTGGAGGTCATTGGACAACTTGAGGAAATTGGTTTTCTCTTTCCACCACGTTGATTCTGAAGATCCAATGTCAATTTTCAAGCCTTATGACAAGCATCTTTGCTCATTGAGCCCTTTCACTGGCCCTGGACTATTTTTTAAGTTGTGTCTACATATCAGGGGGTATATTGCTATGTAAAGCTGAATTGCACAACTACTCAAGATAAAAATGAAAGGCTTTGTTTTTTAAGGGGAAGGGGTTTTGTTTTTCTAAATTTACAAGTGCAAACATTAGGGTTAGACGCATTAGTAGGAAAGGAATATGGCCAACTGGTCATCTGAAACAGGTGGCAGAATGAAAACCATTTAACTTTTTGGATATGATAATGAGGAAAACAGAAGCATAAACTCGTGGTACCTATCTTTAGCATGATGTATCATGATTTATCAGTCTGTTCCTATAATACACACAAAGGCATATTATGTTGTGATTTCCAAAGCTTTGTAAAATTTCATATGCCTTTTGAAATTTACCTCATATTTACAATAGTAGAAACTCCAGTGAGTGGGTATCAAGTGTTTATAGAAGAACTCATGTACAGCTTAAATAGTGCTTAAACCAACTAATACAGTCTGATGGTCCTGACTTGATGCTTCCATAGTGCTTAGAAGCTCCTGGCTCCATGTCTTTGGTAGCTGGGGACAAGGTTTTCCATGTGATGAAGGGTAAAAGCCCATGGACCAAAGGACCCATAGCACCTCACATGTGCTAACTACTTCTTTCAGTTTCAGTCTTCTAGGTAGACAGGAGGCTATGGCCTTCACCTACTCTTTTACAGTTTAGATGGGTGTGTGTGTTTGTGTGTGTGTGTGTGTGTGTGTGTGTGTGTGTATGTGTGTGTATATGTGTGTGTTTGTGTGTGTATGTGTGCATGTGCAGGTGTGTGTGTGTATATGTGTGTGTATGTGTGTGTGTGTATGTGTATGTGTGTGTATGTATGTGTTTGTGTGTGCATGTGTGCATGTGCAGGTGTGTGTGTGTATATGTGTGTGTATGTGTGTGTGTGCACGTGTATGTGTGTATATGTATGTGTTTGTATGTGTATGTGTGTATATGTGTGTGTGTATATGTGTGTGTATGTGTGTGTATGTATATGTTTGTATGTGTGTGTGTGTGTATGTGTGTGTGTGTGAGTGTGTGTGAGTGAAAGCCAAAGTCTTACCCAGAAAGGAGCTAGAGGCACTGCTAATATAGAGCCTTTCCCATTTCTACAGTGAATAGAAAGATGGACTGACCTGGGTGGATACAGCTGCTACTTCCTGCTAACCTCACTTTAAATGGTGTGTGCTGAGTGATGTATGGGGCCACCATAGAATGGCAGAGTTACTCTTGGTTTTCCCTGATGAAATATCTTCAGAGGTATGTGGAGACATACAAAACTCAAATGGGTTGTTTTCTTAAGTTACTTTCTGCCCCATTTCAAAATGTAAACACTGTGTCTTATTTTTCAAGTTTCTATTTTATTCATTTTTTTTCCCACAGAGCAATACCAGGGATTTAACACTTGGCTCAAAGTATAATTTTAGATTTTAAAATAAATAAATACATTTTGATGTTGGGGAGTAAATCCAGGTCTTTCCCCATGCTATGCAAGTACTCCACCATGGAAGCTCTACCCCAGCCCTAAATTTAGAAAAAAATACATAAAATTATAGAACCTGTTTAATTATCCCAAACTTTCTTTGGGATTGTTTTGATTTTTAATTTTTTAAGTGGCCACAGACTTTGTTCATGGCTCATATTAGGTACCATAACAATGACTCCAGAGTGTTTGGTTTATGAATCCTTTGTGTGGTTTAAATGGTTCAAACCATGAAAGCCATGTAACAATAAGAAGGAGAACACAGCAATCCTTGGGTTTATAGGCCTGAAAACCCAGCATCATTTTTTTGCTCACTTGGTTTTCTTAGAGTACCTGGGATGTTTCCCTAATGAGCAGGAGTGAGTCTGGTTATGTCTTCATTTCCAGATCAGTTACTCACTTCCTCGTTGGGTCTGTTTCCTCCTCACACTTTCCCTAGATTGCTCCGGGAGCTGAGGACATTCTGTGGAGGCCCCTTCCTGAGAACGGTCACCCTGGGTGTAGGCACAAAGGAACTAACTTGAAAACCGTCGTGTGCTGATTGAGGTCCAAAGCCACTGTACTCAGGCTCAGAGTTTCACAAAGGATGCTGTCAATACAAAAGCTTTGGTTTCTGAAATTTTTTTTTTATTCTCCACAGGGGCTGAGATTCAGTCTGTTAGTCCGGACACAGGCAGGAGCCAATTGATTATCTTGAACATCTCTGTTGCCTTCTTGCTCATCTTCCAGTTCCTAGTTTCCCCCTACTTTTTAATGGAAAAAAATCTGCTAGCCCTGTACTTACTGACCTATATATAGAGAGGCCTAGAGGTGGTCAGCAGAACACCAGTTCACTTTCTGGATGCCAACATTCACTTAGCAAAGTTCTTCTGCTCCCCTACATGATACATGGATTGGATTGCATTGTTATCAAGACAGGGAAGGGCTTTCCCAAAGCTGTTCAGTGTCCTACATTATTTGTCTTTATCAGGATGATCATCCCATCCTGATGCAGAGGGGATCCCTTGGGTCATTGCAGCATGCTGGTGAATGTGAAGCACCTTGTAGCTTCTGTATTGCGTCTCCTTCTAATCTGCCAGGATCTGGTACTCACTCCTGCTCTTGTGTTCTCTTTGCTCAGTCCAGCCTCTTCTCACTCCCATCAACACACATATCAAAAGGAGCACAGTAATGCTGTGAAATGGCAGAGCAAATTACTCATTTTCTCAGTAATTGGAGACTTTTTAGAAGCTAGAAGTCTCCAGTGTAGAATGGGGAGCCTTTCTTCTTGGATACAAATATAACTCTCTATTCAGAGGATAAATGCTAGTTATTAAAATCCAAGCATGGGTGAACGTCAGGAAAGCTTGTTTTATGCTTCATTTATTTAATAAACATCTGACAGTTTCTTCTTATGAAAATGCTACCCCTTTATCTTATTGTGCAATGAAAAATATGCTTTTCCTCTTTAGAGCTGACTGTAACTCAGAGGACTTTTTTTTTTCTTCATTTGATGACATTTTAACATCAAGCTAGAATTTACTAAATGTGGCCTAAGTCTTCAATACCTCTTACTAATTATTTAGTTTTCAGTGAATTTCCATGATATATCTGCTTGATGCCTTCATTCCTTAAGAACAAACCAGAAAGCTAGTTTGTTGAGACATGCATCTAATTCTAACGTTCATGAAGCTGAGACAGGAGGATAGAGATTTTGAGGACAGGTTAGACTACACATGGGTCTCTGTCTCAGCAATAACAATATAACATAAAAAAACAAAGCACAAATAAAATGGAATATGGAAAATTGTTAAGTGCAAAGACTATAATTTTTAAAGCTGCTGAATAGAGAATCATCTTGAACCTCCCCTCTCCCCCTCCCCCATTAAGTCTATTTAAAAGTTTTATTTTGGAGAAATATTTATTTATTTATTTATTTATTTAAATTTATTTACATTTCAAGTGTTATCCCTTTACCTGGTTTCCCCCTACTCCCGGAACACCCATATCCTATCCTCTCTCCTGTTGCTTCTGTGAGGGTGCTCCTCTACTCACCCACCCATTCCCACCTCCCTGTCCTCGATTCCCCTACCCTGGGGCATCTATTGAGCCTTCATAGGACCAAGGACCTCTCCTTCCATTGATACCTGACAAGGGCATTCTCTGCTACATATGCAGCTGGAACCCTGTGTACTCCTTGGTTGATGGCTTAGTTCCTGGGAGGTCTGGGAGGTCTGGTTGGTTGATATTAATGTTCTTCTTATGGGGTTGTAAACCCCTTCAGCTCCTTCAGTCCTTTCTCTAACTCCTCCATTGGAGACGCACTCAGTGCAATGGTTGGCTTCGAGCATCAAACTCTGTATTTGTCAGGCCCTGGGAGGGCCTCTCAGGAGACAGCTATATCAGGCTCCTGTCAGCCAGCACTTCTTAGCATCAGCAATACTGTCCATTGGGTGACTGTATCTGAACTAATCTGAGCAGAAAGGAAAGCAAGCATGGCTGTTGTGCTCCATCTGTTTCCACCTCTGTCTCTTACCCAATTCTATGGCAGCTGTGAAACAGGCTCACAGACGCTTCCATTCTCTTCCCATTGAAAGGTGGTGTCTGTGGCTCCATCTTGGAATCTGTGGAACTACTACTGCTGTGACTGTCAGGTACAAATCAGAGGAATTATGATGCCTTGTGGCTTAGGAAGAACCAGGGAGCATCTACCTTGCTTGTTGGGCCATTTGAGGTTGGCGCTCTGAGTTCTCATATGACTACCACGGCTTACAGTGATGACCACAGGCTATGTGGAAGGAGATAGGGTGCCCAGGGTCTTTGTCATGTGTTAGGGGCATGCTTGCATTTACTCCAGGACTAAAGTTCTGACTCTTTTCCTGGAGAATCCTTCCATGTATAAAAGTAGAGCTGTGCAAAATTCTGCATAAAGATGTAAAGGAATTGTAGATGTTGAGGTAGTGAATGCAAAGGAGAAATAAAAAGAGGCTACAATTACTCCTACGGGACTGAGGTCTTTATTATAGATATAAGAAAGAGCACAGAGACATCTGGAAGAGTCCAGAGTGGACATGACCAGCCCACTGGACTGGGTGATATGAGGAGAGGTGGAAGGGGAGAGGGAAGAGCCAGGAGACGAGAGGTCATGGGGCAAAGAGACCATAAGGCCCAAAGAGCCAAAGGGTGGCAAAACCCAAATGGCTGGATTATGTAGGAAAAGGCCATTGAGGGAAGGACAGCGCAACCCAGTCCCTGGGCTACAAAAGTTTAGGGTGGGGAGCCAGGTAAGGTAGGGACTGAGGGATGCTAGGAGAACTGGCCAGCATTAGCTTGAGCATGTTAATAGGCATCTTTTGTGCCTATTTGTCCTGGATTTGAGACCTAAACAGGTAGGTCAAGCCAAGAAACTCTACGAATCCCAGAAAACATGTGACTAAATGCCACCGACAACCTTTTCTGCTGTTGTTTATTTAGTTATATATATTTTTTTCAGACAATGTTATGCTATGTACCCTAGATGAATGTTAATTGGGGAAGCAGCATATTCAACTTCTATTTTTAATAATATAATAACTAAGCTCATTGTAAACTTGACTGGGTTTAGGATTACCCCAGGATAGACAGACCTCTCAGTGAGTCTGTGAGGATGTTTCCAGAGAGATTTAATGGAAGAGGGAAGATTCATCCTGAATGTGGGGAGCACCTTACAGATGGAGGACCTAGATCAAACAGACAGGTTAACAGGGGAAGGCAAGCCTGGGCTTTCATCTCTGCCTGCTCCTCACTGGGAACACAATGCTGTTATCAGCTGCTTCCTGTCCCTCCCCCATAGCCACAGCTGCTCTTCCCATTGCATCTTTCCAGCCATGATGGAGCATTCTCAAACTATTACCTAAAATTAACCCTTGCATTCCCAAGCTACTTCTTGTCAGGTATTTAGTTGGAGTAATGATCCCTATATATAACTAACAGATGTAAGACACTTTGGTGGCTGTCTGTCTAGAGGGGAGATTTGAAGGAAACAACTGAGCAGTGTCAGTTCGGAGACGCTGGCAGTCTGGGTGAGAGACCAGGGAGCCTTAGACTAGTGCTGTTGGAATGGAGATGAGTAGGAACATCCCTATGAGGTAAAATTGGCAGAGTTAGCAACTGATGTGGGTGAAGAGGTGGAATGGGCTGGTGAATAGCTGTGTTATCCAATAAAAGAGAAAAAAATGAGGGCTCAGCAGAAATAGACAAGATCACAGTGCTGTGTGGAAGACAGTAAAGGTGTGAGGTTTCTGGTCTGACTCCTCAACAGTTCCTGAAAGAAACCTGACAGCATGAGTTCTGAAAAGGGATTCTTGACATTTTCTGGGCTAAGCAATATACTGTTCTCTTTTGAAGGCTAATTTACTTGGTTGGATACTTGCATATTTTTCTATGTTTAAGGTTTCCCTATAGTGTAGCCAATCTAGAATCTTCAGGAGATGCTATTTATGTGAAGGTTTGATCGTGCTAACTTAGAAATCACTTAAAATGAATAATGCATAAATAAGGGAGATGAACAGAAAGTTACAAGGATAAACATTCACTAATATTTGCTAATTGGGGTAAGCAGAAAGTCCATTACAACTCATCAAATTCAGTTGCATACAATGGTGGTGTTACCATTCATAGTTCTACCTTAAAAATAATTTAAGGAACTACTAGGTTTTTTTTTTTTTTTGTATCCTATTGTTTCTTTTTCTGCTCTGCAGATTGGCATGGGGAATACAACTAATCCAAACAACTCGGGCCACTATTTTCAAAAGCTGAAGCTGCAATGGCAAAAATGAGCCTCAGATTCTTTTTTTTTTTCATCTCTCTTTCTCTTGCTTAGGAAATGCTGACTGTGGTGGAGAATGGAGCCTACCCACTAGCACTGCGTGCATCAAGGATTGTATAAAGCCCTTGGCTCAGTTTCCAATACTACAACAGAGGTGGAATGGGCCTGTGAGGAGTTATGCTATCCAATAAAAGAAAATGTAGGCTCAGCAGAAAGAGAGAAAGTGGAAACATAAAGGCTCTGAACTCAGTTTTTCCTAGGAAACCAGAGAAACAATTGTTTCTTTGGCCTTGGTGGGTGATTTTTAGTGTGACTCAAATAACTTTTACATAGGCAGTATCACACATACACACACACACACACATACACACACACACACACACACACACACACACACACACACACACACACACACACACACACACACCCGGAGAGATACGAGGATCCTCCTGTTTGCTCTGTTGGGTTAGAAAGTAAATGCTAGACCATAAGTATGAGAAGCCTTTGGCATTTCCTTTCCTGATAATGTGCAGAGCAAGAATGAAGGAGGAAAGCCAGTATAGCCCTCATCATTGAGCTCTGTGCATAGGAGGGTTAGCCACTCTATTTCTGTCACTTATCATGTGAGCATATGTTTAACTTACAAGAGGCAGGCAGTTCAATGTTAGAAAGCTGGGGAAAGTCTTGCAAAGCTCCTTACCTCTAGACTAAAGGACAGAAGCTGGACAGTGATAGATGGACAGATTTTTAATCTGGGTCATGCCTTGGCTCACAGCCTGGTAGAAGGAGAGAGGAATCTTGGCAGAAACTCTATGCAGAAAGGCTGAGATCTGTGATGTTCATTGCCTGCTCAACTCAGAATCACATAGGGGATAGTAACACATCCTTTAGGACTGTCTGTAAGGCTATGTTTAGGGACAACTTCCTGGGGAGGGAAGAACAAACTGAATGTGTGTGTGTGGCATCATTCCAGAAATACAAAGCCCACCGAGTGTTGACATTTCCCTCTCTCCATTTCATGACTATCCTGGCATGAGTTGCTCTGCTCTTTCTGCTTCCCAACATGGTAGATGATACTTTTGAAAGCATGAGACACAAATAAACTCTTCACCTCTTCACAAAATGTCTGACAGGTTGTTTCTGTCAGGCATTTTGTTCACAGAGATGCTGAAAAGTGAATAAAACAGAGGTAAGGATTTTTTCCTTCAAATTATGCTTGGAAACAATTGGTAAGGATATCCAAATTCAATGCCAACATGGAAAGTATTGATAGACATAGAGAATACCACACATGCTTTGGTGGGATGTATTATACAATATGTTCCCAGTGTTTTCTTGCTTTAATTACTTTTTTTCTAGTAAGCCATAGACGAGTCAATTCTGTAACCCAAACTAGGTTCAAGAGCTATCATCAGTAAACCAGATATATTTATCATTCTCTTGGTTGGGCTGTCTGATTACCTTTCAAACCAGCAAAGATTTACTTTCTTGTACAGTTGTCAAAATCCAGTGAGGTGTTCTGTTACAACTACCATTTTCGAGAAACAAACTTTTCATTCTGTATCAAACCTATAAAACTGTTCCCCATAAAGGGACCAGAGAGTGAAATGCACTCAGGCCCCAGGCCAGAGTAAAAGTATATTGCCTGACAGAGCCTAGTGCTATAAAAATACAAGAGAAGTAGCTTTTATGGGGGAGGGGCAGATATAGAAAACAGTACTATTAAGTTTCAAATTTACCTGTAACAAAAATATGCACAATTGATTGAAATAGTAAGGGCTTAGTTTTTTTGCTGAAAATTTTTTATTGCTATGATTTTTATGATCCTTAACTTTACTTGTGATTGAGAGGGTGTGTATTGTGGGTTTCTGTCACATTTTTAGACATCATCATCATTTTATATGGTGATGATAATGACGGCAATGACGGTGATAACAGAAAGGTCATACAGACCTGTGTATTTCAGAGCACATGCCAAGCTATGTGAATTGAAGGCAGAGAAGAAGAAAATTAGGAAAGAAAATAAATAAGGGAACAGTTTAGTCTGTTTTGTGAATGACTATTGTATCTCCTTCAATGAGTCATTGTAGAGAATATACTAACCAGTATATTCTGCATGGGCTGTCCCTCCATTTTTAAAGTAAAGGATTGGGTCAGCTTCATTTCAAATCAAATAGAGACATCAGGAGATTGGAGGGGATGCTGTTTCCAGAGAGAAATGAGAGCATGGTTTTCAGAAGGGGGAAAATAAACATTAGCTGGTACATAAATTAACATACTAGTATAGGGTCTTTATACACAGACCTCTATAAGTTAGACTACATTGGGAAGAAATGGAAGTGTTGTTGAGAATGTGTAGTAAGCACCAGCCACAAAGCAACTGTTTAAAGTACACCCTTGGGAACCAGATCCTCCTGTGATATACCATGAAAAAATGTGTTCTTTGTGACTTAGCGTTCTCTTCTGTCACTTGGAGCTGGAGATGGTGGCAGTAGCATATTAAAATGTTAGTGAATTTGAAATGTGTTTGGAGCATTTGAGCTCACTGTGAATGCTGGCCGTTGTTGCCACTGTGAACAGTCTGTGGAGACAGAGCAGGGGTCAGATTTTCTAGAACGAGAACCAGAGAACTAGCCTGTGTGAAATGATCTTTTCCCAACGTGGTTTCATAAGCTGCATCTTGAGAATCTTCGACTTTAAGGGGGAGTTCTTCGCCTATACAACCTTTATTCATTCTAAGAGCATCCAAATGATGTAATCAGCTTATTAGTAATTAACACTCACTAGTAGTTGTGCTCCTTTATGACAAACTGTGGTTCTGTCTCGTTACTAGAATGATGCTTAAACATGTGCTGAAACAAGTGCGTGCGTGTGTGTGTGTGTGTGTGTGTGTGTGTGTGTGTGTGTGTGCACGCGCGTGCGCATGCATGTGTACGTAGGAGTGGAAGTCTTCTATGTTATGACAACTTATTTCAGTTTCTCTTACTCTTTCCTGCACAGACCCACGTGTTAACTTCCCTCTTGTTACTTTGGCACTGTGACCATAAGCATCGTGCATACCTAGCATGGCTCTGTGTGGATAGCTTTCTATCTTTCAGTATGAATCTGCTGTAGATAAGTGGGGCTGCTCCTGCCACATCTTCTGGGATGTGTTAAATATTGAGTCTTACATTCTTCTGAGGACTTGAATTATTTCTGGGGACAATTCTATTTCTTTCTGTTTCACTCTATTCTGTTCTATTTTATATGCTGAGAAGATATCATATTCATAGCCTGTTATAAGAAATGATAGAAATAAGAAGAAAACAATGGCATAGTTTCTCCTCAAGAGGAATTTACTATATGGTGTCAGATTGGGAATTTGGGTAGCAACAACTAGAAATGCTAGAAAGTGTGTACATTGGGATATTTCCAACGTCAGCTCATTAGTGGTGTTCGAAGTGGTACTGACGTGCACATAGAAACGTGATCTCAGCCTTGGAAACCCTGGTGCTCTCTCCAGATCTCTTCTTTTTGTAGGAATATTTTTCTCATCCCCTGCTGTGGCACTGTGAATCTCCCACAGTTGCTCCTTCTTGCTTAAGGAACACTGTTTATATACTACCAACTTGCCAGGGAAGCCCAAGGATTTTCAGCCCCTTTACAGTGTTGTCTTTAAGCATGGCAATTGATTGTACAAGGGTATTCATGCTTTGTATCTCTCTTGCTCAATGTACGTGCCTTTCATGGCTCTACTCTTTTCCTAAGCCTTCTTTCTTTCCTGTAGTGGGCCTTCCCTGAAGCACATTCTTCCAATCAATTAAATTTCCCCACATTTATGGTTCCAGCTGTACATTCACAGGACTACACTGATGTCAGTTTCCTAGTTAGTTACTTTGAAGAATTACACTAGAGGATATTGACATTCATCAATTTCAACTGGTCTGTTTAGTGATTATGCATTTTAAACTTAATAACAGCCAGACAGGGAATCTTTTCCCTTGATTTTCCCCTCTCCTAACTAGAAAAAATTTAATCATTATATCTTGTGAGTCTTTAAGACAGTTGTACATTTTCCAATCCAGAATCCCACTAGATCCACTTAAGAATGCAGTGATTGCTTTTTGGACGGAAGACCAGCTGGTGAGGCATACAAGGTACATTTACAAATTAGGAGGTTGCCACATACATCTCTCATCTTGACAGGTTATGGCATGTTGTGCAGTAATGATTACAGCAAATTTTACATGGCAGAATTGTGTGCCCCTGTTTACTTGTTCAGTGCCCTTTGATCTTGGATTTAAAAGAACACAAAAAATATGTACTCACTACTTTAGATTTGTGTAATAATTCACAAATGTCCAAGCCTTCTTTATCTAGTTTTGTCTGATGCTTAACCCAAGGATGTCATGGAAGAACTTGGTTCCATGAGTATCCAGGACCAGGTAACTCAGACAGAAGTTTTAGAGGCTGACACTAGTGCAGGATAGCAGATCCCAGCAGGGCTTCCCTCTTATACTCTGTCAGTATAATAGAAGAATAAATATATATTTATATTTTTTTCTGACACTTCTTGGAATTAGAGTTTCTAAGGACCCCCAGTGCAGTGTTCTGAGGAGGCATGAACCTTGAAAGAAGGTTTGCCCTGAATAAAAGGCAGAAAATTAACATTTTGACTGTTTAGATTTGATCTCCTCAGGTGATTTCTGTTTCCCACATTCATAGACTTTTTATCTCCCCAAATATTATCTTTTCTATTTTCTAGCTCATTATATGTAGATATGATCAAGTGTAAACAGGGTCTTCCAACTACTTGACCCACATGAAGGCCAGGTCTCTGTTGAGGATGGGTGGAATTAGCTTTAAGAGCCTTGGATTATTATTTAGTGTTGCTAGGGCCTTTCCTGGTTTTGAATCATTTACCTATTTACACATCCCTTCAGGGATTGTAAATGGCAGTCACTAGGTCACCACCCAACATGAAATATTCAATGTTGTCTATAAATAGAATAGAAAGTCCCCCTTGGGTTATTCTCATCACTGCTGTGTTATGATAATTCAAAGAGCAGCCCAGAGGATGCTGTACTGGTTCTTGAAATATGACATTTGCCAGCATACCTCGTAAAGATAAAATCCATGGTATGTGTAGATGAGAATTCACTACACACACACACACACACACACGTTCATGCTTAGATTGTTGTCAGGTGCAAGTTGTTTTTAACCTTCTGCTTTTAGTCATACTATCCTGGCTTTATTCTATCTGTATGGGTCAGATAACCGTGTTCCCTTGCTGTATGGTCATGATGTTTTCTGCTCCTTAGAGCTGAACAAAAGAAAGTCATTCATTTTGCTGAGTGTCATGGGTCACAGACACATCTGCCTGTGCTACAAAGATAAGGAAACCCAGCCATGTGATGAATTCTGATAGAATACTGGAGAATTAGAGCTTTGGTGTTGGCTACGGTCCCAAAGGAGATGAGATGCTAAGAAGACACCCTGTGCTTTGCTGTCCTCTGCCCCTGACACACTGTCCAAGCGATACGGACTGAGACGTAAATTAGTGAATCAAAAAACCTTGCAAGGAATACTTCTCTTTAGTGCTCACTTTTAGGGAGCTCATTTTTGTTAGAATCTAGACTGGATTTCTGCCCGTGTATCTGCGACAACCCCTATCCACTCCCCAGCTTCATAGACACTGGCAGAAATCATATTGAGAGCATTGTCTGTGAATCTCTAGCTGACAGACTTCCAAGTGCCTAGATTGCTCACTTCGGGAAGAGCCTGTGCATGCTTAGGCACATCAAAAGGTAGTCATATGCTACCTTCTGCATCCCCCTTTATTGCTGCTTGCTGGGGAATCTGAGAACCTATTTACTGTAAAGCATTTTCTTTCCCCTTTCCTCAGAGACACATTAAGAGGGAATTCCATTCCAGCTTCATGAGCCTGATTCCCTTCAAAGCCTTTGCTATACTGCTGTCTGTCTATCTGTCTTTGGTGTTAATAGATGTTCAACTAAATTCTTAACTTCTAGTGGTTTGTCTCAGGGTCTCTATGTAGGTTTCTTAATGCACTGAGTTATCCCAGCTTTTATCCTCTAATCCCCACAGAGGCCAGGCATTCAGCAAACACAGCATGCTCCTAAGTGCACAGTCTGTATTGGAGGTGTCAAATTAATCTGTGACTCAGGATATAGACACCTTCACTGCAACTGTAATCACTATGAGTAGACTAACACTTTATGCTTTTAATCCTGGTTTGTGTCCTTTGGTAAGAATGCTTTGCTTTGTTTTGCGACCTTCCCCCTTGTTTTCCTTTTGAGAAGGCTCTTGCTATGTCCCATGGTTGGCTGGTTGGCTTGGAACAGAATATATAGACCAGACTTGACTACAACTTTCAGTGATCCTCCTGCCTCCACTTTCCAAGTACTGATTGTGTCATCATGCTTAGCTCTAGAGTGGTTATTAATAGCACCTTTTTTATTTTATAGAGTGAATGATCTGATATGCATAAATAAACAAATGATGACTTCATTGTGTTTAAAAGATTTTTAGAAAGCACATTTCTTCCATATTTCTTTGACCTTTCAGGCAAGGGTGAAGGGGTCTTGTTACAAATTTCCATAAAGCTCAGACATACAGCTTTTACTTCATTGGCTATCTCTTTTGAAGACAAAATCTGATATGAATGTAAATATGAACCGAGAGAGTGACACCAAAGTATAGTATATCCTTTTCCTGAATCCCCACTAGTTTCTCCATCTTCATAACACCAAGTCACACTCACTGACAACAGGACAATTTGGAGTCCCTTCTTGGGGTTCTTGCTCTCATTAATAAAAGAGTTTGAAGGGACTCGAAAGGAAGTGTGAGAACAATTTTATAAAAGTTACAAAAAGGAAAACAAAACAACAAACAAACCAACTAGCAACCACCACCACTATAACCACCACCACATCTGGGTAGACAGGAGAATGGAGAAGAGAAGGAAAACAGGCCATGCTATTTGAGTTACCAGCGTGGACATTCAGTCTGTGGCAGCAAGCAGCCACACAGTGGGAAGAAGGGCTTTAGAGTGAGGAAGCCCAAAGTGTCAGAGAAAAGCATAGCTTAGGTTCTGGCCAGCACCTGAAAGAGACAGGGAGAAAGGAAAAGTGTACTTATCTGAAGACTCAGAAAGGTGGACAAACCCTGCTGAATCTCATGTCTACTCTCTTTTTAGGGACTGTGGTCAGGGGAGAGAATTCTGAGAGGGAAAAGTGCAGCAGCTCATTAAAGGAATAACTATTCCACCTATCTTTTTAGTGCTTTATTGCTTAGGGTGAACCTGTCTTCCTGAGGCGTCCTTTAGCCAACTCATTGACCCTGTCGACTGGAATGTTAGGTCTCTGTTCACTCCAGGAAGACTATTCCCTTGACCAAGAGTTTTCCTTCCTGGTTTTACTGCTGCTCCAACATGACCACCTGAGCCAATGAGTCTTTGATGATGGGCTTAAAGGGGGGAGGTGATCTGATTTCTACGCTAGAGAGTCTATGAAGGCAGAGGATTGCTAGTGAACATATGGAGTAGTAGACCAGGGACAGGTGTCCTAGGTGGGAAAGTGAGGAGGTTGTCTCAAACATCTGAGTGAGAAGTGAGGCATAACCAAGTAAGCCAGGAACACTGAAGGGAAGGAAAAAGGAATGAATCCAAGGGACCTTGAGAAGGATGGAATGGGCTGGAAATCAGGTAAAATGAATTTTAACTGACTTGGCAATATCCAGTTAGTAGATTTACTAACTAAATTATGAATGGTTCAGGAGTTACTCAGCAGAAAGACCTGGGTTCGTAGTATAAATGAAGGTAGGAGCTGCTAGTCAACAGAGTCTAATAAAATGGCCCAGAACTGCTAGAGTAAGGAGTGAAGAGAATCCAGGACACATGGATACCAGAGGCTCATGGAACAGTCTGAAGAGAGCAAGGAGAAGAACTGGGTCTTTGAAGCTAAGGGAGAAGGGAAACTCAGAAGGAGGTGAGGGTGAAAGGGAACAAAAATATAAAGAGAAGTATAAAGTACTTAAGCTAACCTCTGAAAAGGGGGAAACCTGTACTCGTAACAATGGCTAATGCATGTCAAAACAACATAAAACCGTCAAGAAGTAGCTTATTTAAGTAGACTTGAAAAGTTGAGGAGCTCAGTTGGTAGGGTTGTCATTGTGAAAGTTGTTCTTCATCTCATTAATCAAATGGCACGATGGTGTCTGACATCCAAAAAGTACCTAAGTAAACCGAGGACTCGAAGTGGTTCCACGTTTGCGCCTATGGGAGACAGAAACGACCTCGACCAGCAATTCTGCTAACATCATCCGAAAACAGAGGTCTCTTTTGACTCTCATTTGTGTGAAGCTACATATCATCAGGAATCTGGCCTCCTGCTGCTGTGCATGGAGGCATTTGGAGCACACAGCGTTTATCTTTGTGTCATGGCCCCAGTTCATTTGGGTCAAATAGCACAGTGCTGACATTTTTATGGAATAGGTCATAAGACACAGATGAAGAAAAATAGAAGTTATTGTGCCCTAGTGCACCAGTCCTTTCTCTATGACAGCAGTTTTGTCCCTGTCCTTGATGTAGAGATTTGAAACTCTCAGATCTAATGAATTTTCTTCTGTCTGGAAATGGTCCCTTAGTGAGACACGGCAAATTTGAGAAAAAATTGTGAAGGTTATCGAAGGTTAATCATTTCTCAACTTCCCTTTTTTCCCCTAGGAAGATAACAAAACCCAAATCATTTTAAGCAAAGGGACATAATAACACAGGTGTAATTCTGACAGTAACAATCTGTAGGCATGCCTTCACTGCTAATCCGATTTTCCTTCAGATTTACTGTGCCTGTCTTCACACCCACCACTCTCCTGAACTGTTCCAAATATTTTAATAAGGGGTATATACATAAATAGAGTCAGAAAAGAAACAGAAGACCATTCAATACAGAATAAAGGAAATAAAATTTCTATAAATCCCACCCAATTCATATGAACTGCACTAATATCACTTGTAGGCTTAACTATAACAGATGAAATTTTGCTATAAGGAAATGAAGTTATTATTTATCAACATTTCCCCATACTGTCTTATGTTGTCTTTTAGAGTAAATGGATGATATATTTTATAGACAAGGAAAACAAAATGGAGACATATTTTTTTTTCTCATGAAAAGAGCAACTGTAATAGAAACTGGACAGGCCCAAGCATCTGACCTGTGTCTTATGTCACCTTCTAAGCATATACACTTGTGCAATGCACATATAAGCACACATACACCCACACATAGACACAGACACAGACACATACAGACAGAGAGACAGACAGACACACCCTCATGCAGAGTACTGCTATACAGTTAAGAATGTCAAAAAAATTCCAGAAACAGGAAATTTAGGCAAATTCTATAAACTAAACAAGAATTGTAAATCTCTGTAGTTCCTCTTTTAATCTTTTTTTAACCCAGTGCATTTCAGTGGATTATAGAATGTTTTCTTTGATGAATGGTATTTTAAATTACTAGGTACCTATATCTTGTCCATCATTCTGAAGAACATAATCTCTACTCTGTGTCCCAGAAGACAATGGCATTCATGTTTCTCTTCAGTGAGCTCCACACGGAGTATTGAAATATGATAATTTCTTCAACATTGGAAATATTGCAGATAGAAAGGATGACATGCAAATGGAGAAGCCAATTACACACAACAGGAAAATCAAAATAAATCAAAGCATATCAGGGAAATATTATTTACAAGTTGGTGAGTAAGTGATGCTAAGTACCAGTGTAAAACCCACTCACAAACACAAATGGCCGAGAGTGCTACATGATTCTAGCTTCAGGGTTCAATTTACTTAGTTTATTTGTTTTTGCTTTATTTTACAGTGCCAGGGCAGGGTGAATTTCAAGGATGCTGGACAGATGTTCACTCCAACATGGAATGACACCCTCAACCCTGAGATTTGATTTGCAAGGCAGGGTTTCTTGTGTACTGAATATGAGGTGTCACCACAGACTCACATGTTCGCTCACTTCTAGGCAACGACACCATTTTGGAAGATTGTAGAAACTTTAGGGAGTTGAGGAAGCACTTCCTCACTGGAGGAGGCAGGTCACTTAGGGTGAGTATTGAGGTTTTATAGCCTTACCCTATTGCCTGCCCTGTTTGCTCCTTATTTGTGTCATGTCTTCCCTGCAGTGTATGGATGGTGTCCCCTTGAATTGTATCAATAGACCTCTCCTCTCTGAAGGAGTTTGATCATAGCAGTGCAAGCAAACGGACAAACAATAGGTACAGGCTCTCACTATGTATTCCAGGGTTGCAAAAATTTTGCTGTATTGCTCAGGTTGGTCTTGAACTCATGATTCTTTGGCTTCAGACTTAAGTTTTGGGATTATGTCTGTCTGTCACTATGCCTGGCATACTTTGGTTTGGCTACTAGAGTTTAACAACAATTCTAGGTGCCACTTATTTAACTTTTTTTGTAACTTATTTAAAATGTTTTTTTCTTACTTCAATTATACATACAATATTAAAGTAGGGTTTATTTTGTGTAGTTTTCTTAGTTTCCAAGCACCTCCATATAGATGATCTGGCTATTTAACACAGACATTGTGGAATGCTTCGAAATGACATTCAGTTTTAGAAACAAAGGGAACAAGTTTTTTTTTCTTTTTAATATAAGAAAATAGGGGAATTCAGTCTCAACAAACATGCCTTTTTTTGTCAGATCAAGATAAAAAAATTCCAGTGGTTTTATTATGATTTAGAAGCAATTACATGTTCATTTTTGTTACTATACTTTCAGTAGATTTTCTTAAGAATAAAAAGCTGCTTGATTTTAATGCTCTTGAACATTACAAAATGCCATTGCTACACTGATAATTTAACATGCCAATGGCCATGACCATTCAAGGAATTAACAGCTCAAGAAGAAAACAAAGCCCAGAGCAATTTCATAGTAAAGGGTTGGCCTGAACAGGCAGAGCTCATTTTGTAATCGATGTTATTACTGGCCTTGGTACTAAGACATGGGTGGGAGGGAAGATGTGATCCTCAGTGAAGAGTCACCCAGTTATACTGTTTGGAATGTTTTGGGTTGGTTGAGAAAAGATATTGCCTTGTAGCCCTGGCTCTCCTGCCTGGATCTCTCCATCTTCCTGTCGTGCCTTTCTGAGTGCTAGGATTAGAGTATAGAGTTCCATGCCTGCCAGACATCTTATTTTGCTATGACATTCCTCTTTATTTCTCAATAGTTGCTTTAAGGTTAAATCATCCCAGGTTTCTTCAATCTAAAGTTGTCTAATTATGTATACGATAATTTGAATCAGTCAAGTACTTTAGTAAAAAACATATCAACAGCTTTATGAAGAAAAATTATAATAAAAACCTATATTTCATTTCTTCTGAAATACTATTCAGAAATAGTATTCAAAAAGTACTTTTGTGGATTTTTCTCCTTCTGTATTAGTCAGTGTTTTACTGCTTTGAAGAAACACCATTACCAAAGCAACTTTCATAAAGGAAAGCATTTAACTGAGGCTTGCTTACAGGTTCAGAAGGTTAGTCCGTGGTCATCAAGGTGGGGAACATGGAAGCATGCAGGAAGACATGGTGCACAATGAGATTTCTACTTCTGGATCCACAGGGAGCAGGAAGAGAGAGATACTGGGACTGGGTTGGGCTTTTGAAACCCTAAAGCCCACCTCCAGTCACACACTTCCTCTAACAAGGTTACCCTTCCTCCAATAAGGCCACACTTCCGGATCCCTCTCAAGTAGTGCCACTCACTAATGACTAAGGTTTTAAAATATATGAGCCCATGGGGAGGCATTCTTATCAAACTATGATATTTTCTCTGTAACTTTTATGATTAAATAAGCTCAGAAGCTCAGTATAATTCATGTGTGGCTCAGGGGAGCACTGACAACTAATTTGTTTACTGTACATAGACTTGATGTACACTAGCTACAAATAACAATGAATTAAGTCTCCAAGTTACTTTCTCTCTGGGGAACTGAGTTGTAGAGCTATGTGGACAAAATTTAGTTCAGGCTGCAGATTGCCATGCCCACTGCTGTTTAGATACACAGACTGGAACATCCTATTTGCCTTCACCTCAACTCAGCTTGAAACTCCAACAAAGAAAATATGAAACGAGGGGCTGGAGACATGGATCTATAAGTAAGAAAATCTTGCGCTGCAAGCACCAGGACATGAGTTTGAATCTTACCATCCACTTAAAAAGGTGGACATACCTATGGATGGATGCCTGTGATCCCAACATTGAGTAGGCAAAGACAAGTGGGTACCAGGAGCTTGCTGGCCAGCCAGACTAGAGAGAACAGTCAACTTCCAGGTCATTGTCTCAAGACAATGGAGTAGAAATCAAGAGAGAAAGACACATTCTGTTCTTGTTCCTACATGGATACACATGGATACTCATGTGCACGTGACACACACATACAAAGACAAGCAGAAGGTATTGATGGAAAAAATGTATTTTGTGTGTGTTGTATATGTGTCTATGTTGTGTGTATATGTTCCCCTGTGGGGGATGGGATATACCAAGCTTTATTGCTCTCAGCCTTACTCTTTTGAGACAGGGTCTATCACTGTTGTGGCTTGAATGGGAACTATTATCCATCAGCTCATGTGTTTGAACACTTGATCTTCAGCTGTGGTGCTATTTGAGAAGACTGTAGACCCTTTAAGAGGGAGTATCTCACTAGTGAGAGTGGGTAACTGGGGACAGGCCTTGAGGCTTTGTAGTCTGGTTCTATTTCCTGTTCCATCTTTCCTTCCTGGGGTGAAATTAATGTGATTAGGTAGTGTCTGGTTTCTGCCATCATGCCTTTTTGACCTGCTGCCATGTCTTTTTATGGCATGATGGAATGGTCAACACCAACTGTGAGCCAGAACAAATATCACCTTCATGCTTGTCAGATATTTGGTCACAGCACTGAGAAAAGTGACTAAAACACCCACTGAACCTAAAGTTAGACTAGTGGCCAGGCAACCCCATCAGTCTTGTGTCTCTGTCTCCCACAGTACCAGAACTATGAGCACTTATGGCCAGGGCCAACTTTTAAAGTGGGTACTAGGAATTTGAACTTGGGTCCTTATGCTTGCATGTCTAGCACTCTTACTCACAGAGTCATCTCTCCAGCTCCAATTTGAGTCTTATGTTGTTTTCTGGTTTACAGTAATCATTGTATATACCAAACGGAAGCATTTGCATGTTATACTTGATCTCTTTTGTCTCTCTAAGTCTTTTTTTCTTTGTAAGTCTTTCAATTTTTACATTTCTTTCTATCCTTCCCCATAAGGCAGATCATTCTGTCATGTCCCTGTAATGGGTGATTACTAAGTCTTGTTTTGGGGCATCCATTTTATACAACAACATTATTACCCTGCTAGATTTACCTTTCTTCTATATGGTGCAGACTTTGGACTAACGTTAAACCAGTCCATTCTTGTCACCTACTAGAGATGTGGACAAGGTCCTCAGCATTTTGTCCACTGAGGGCCATTGCCCATTGCCTTAGTATAAGCCAGAGCCAGGTGTGGCTGGCCTCCACAGGACTTGGTGTCTTAAGCTAGACAGTTAATTTTCTTTTATATATTTATGACCCAGACTACATCAAATAAAAATGTGATCATTTTCCTTCACAAAGCTTTCTAGAACGTCCTGTTCCTTTTTAATCATTCTAGAGTGTTCATTTGACTTCCAGAACTCTGCCATTAAACTTCTTTTCCATTGAAATTAGTTTGGCTCTATTTTGTGTGTTTACAACAAAAGATTCCTACTTGATAGTGTCATAGGCCTGTTTTTAATGCTGTCATTAACATTATTGTCTTTCCTATCAATTTGTAGCTCACATTTGATTAACTTTCATTGACTACTCTATTCTTTTACCATCAAACTTTGTAATTTTTTTCCCAAGACACTATAATTTCTTTGATTTCATATAGACTAACTAGCTTGTTAATTTTTATCCTTCTTTGTGAGTACTTAATTTTTTTCAAGTGCATATGTTTGCTGAGCTTTGTTATAGCTTTTTGTTGTGTTATTCTAGACCAGGTGGCCTTTGATGGGAGATTATTCACCAGGCAGAGAGTAGCCAGAACTAGGAGGCATATTATAACATTCAAAGGCCTGCTCAACTGGCCTACACTGACCAGCTAACTTCTTCTATCATTGAAAGGTTCAACATCCTTCCTGAAATATTGTAACCTGCTCAGGAACAAGCAATAAAAACACGAGCCTGTTGGGTATATTTCAGATTCAGTATAGTGTCCCCATTCCTGATCCCTAAAGGCCCATAGCCATCTCATAACACAAAATATATTCAGTGTGATTTCAAGAGTCCCCATAGTTTCACAAGTTCTTACGTGGTTCAAAAATTCAGTCTTTTTCTGAGACCCAAGAGAAACACCTATCTGTAAGTCCCTATAAAAATAAAAAGCTATATACTTCTAGTATACAGTGCTACAATGTAAACATCACTATTCCCAGAGGGGGGAACAGAAAATAGTGAGGAAAGATTGGACCACAAGAAGACTAAAACCGAGCAGGGCAAATAATAAACTCTGTAGCCTCAGATCTGACACCCAGTGCACAGGGCATCACAATACAAACTCCCAAAGTTTAGGGCAGCCCCACCCTGTGGCCCTGCCTCCTTCTGTACATAGAGGCTCACTTGGATCAGCTCCACTCAGTACTTGTGGTTTTCCTTGGCAGGTCTCCGATGTTCCTGACATGTTTCAACATATGGTTGTTCTCTTAGGGATCACCATACTTTAATGCATAGCTTCTTTAGGAATTCCCTGTGAAAAATCTGACCTTATGATCCATTGCCTGGTCCCTCAGAATTTCCTCTTTAGTTTACAGCTTAAGGATTGTCCACAAGGATCACATAAATACCCCTGGAAGTTGTTTATCTGCTCAGCTCCTCCAATGGCTTCTCAAGCCATAGGAAGTCAAAAGTCCTCAGCATATCCCACATGTCAGCTTTTATTCTGGCTCCCTGCTCACTCTGCTGCAGCCGTAGTGGCTTCTGTGTCATTTCTGGAAAGCCCAAACATGTTCCAGAGAAAGGTCTTCTTCAGACATTTTCCATGGCCCGTCAGTTCTGTGGCCTATTCCGTTACTACCATTTCTGCTCAAGTGATGCCATAGAAGAAAGGATTTCCTGACTATTAAAATTTGCCATAAAAATAAAAATAAATAAGTACACTTTGCTGGAGAAGTAGCTCATCATTTAAGAGCACTGACTGTTCTTCCAGAGGCCTCAGATTTAATTCCCAGCAACCACATGGTGGTCCACAACTGTTTGTAACTCCATTTCTAGGGGAGACAGACACCTTCAAACATACATTCAGGCAAAACACGAATGCATATCAAAAATAAAATAAAATTTGCTTCCCTAAGTCCTCTACTTATAGTCTCCATTCCCTTACCTTCATCCAAATTCTCTTAAACTGCTTACATTTTTGACAGGTTATATTTTCTTTTCTAGGTGGTTCCATTGTAGAATATGAACCCCACACAGAGATGCTACTTAATTTGTTTATTCATGTTGTGCCAGCTCTACACAAAATATCAAAGTTGGTATGCGTAGCAGTTGGATGTTGAGAATAGTTGTTTCTTTTATTGGGAGTTATTTGGTTAAAGGGAATCCCATCATTCATTATTTTTTTTAAATAATAAATTTGGTAGAGCTATTAAAAATGAATTTTGGGAAATTATATGTAAATCATACACTTGTAAAATCACTCCCTTAAATACCAAGTCAAAAGACATTTTGCAAGAAGTTAAATTGTGCTCTAGCTTAGAATTTACAAGGATGGAGCTAAAAATTAAGTCAAATTAATAAAAAATCCCTGGAATGTATGTTTACATAAAAAAGATTGCCTGCAGAGCAATCTATTATAACAGGGTAGCAAAGGCTACTTTTTAGTTACAGGTACCAAAGTCCTGCAGTGAACAAAAGAAGCAATGTAAAGAACCATTCTTCCTCCAAGTCTTGCCTCCAAAGCAAGACTTGCTTTTTAAAGAATTATGTTTTCATGGCAGAACAAGCTCACAAATAGCGTTTTAGTTAAAGAAATACTTTTACCCCATTCATTAAAGAAATACTGGATGTTAACATCCTTTATAGAAGTCTAGAAACTGTAGGCTTTACTACATAGTAAAACTATATTCATAGTCATGCATCTTTCTAAAAAAATTCCCACATTTCTATATTTTAACCGAGGGACCCCCAACATGGCTGTCTCAAAAAAAACCAAAACAAAACAAAACAAAAAAAACCCAAACTTCTCTTTTCTGAAGAAATAGCCTGGAAATGCTTGTTGTCTCTGAAACCTCAGTTCTCCTTTTTCTCTCCGTTAGAGAAACCCTTTCATGTTTTGCTGCCTTGTTCATACCCCCCACCCCCGCAACATGCACATGCATACCTGCAAACACACATACATTTCTTTGTATATCATTGATTTAACAGGCTCCTTCCCTGGATAGCTCCACCATGCCCCAAAGGGATCCTCTGTTAAACGGACAACCTGACACTTAGCTGGCTGAAAGACATTATGGCTGATGATGCGGCCTATGTCCAGGCAAAAGGCTGGGGATGAGCCAAGTACTATTCCTTTGATCAGTAACCATTAGTAACATTCCTAGAGACATTCTTCCTCTTCTTTCTTTGCATGTCCACTGCTCTGTTCCATGCTTTGGGGGCAAGAGAATAAAGGGTAATTATAATATTTCATTTGCTTCCCACCTACAGGGATTAGCATGGATGTCCAATGCAATTACATGGTGACAGCTACGACGTCTGAAGCCGGGGGGAGCTGCCTGGCTGTCTCTGCTACATAAAGCAGGTCATCCAGTTACCGCTGGACAGCAGTTTCCAGAAAATCCTGTAATTAGGTTGTGAAACGGTGGCAAATAGGATGAACTGAAGAGGCAGATGTGTGACTCAAAGTAATTTGGTTTCTACGAAAATGTGTTGCAATTCACATCCTTCCTATTTATTAAAGTCCTATAATATACCATGTTACACTATTATGGAGGGTAATGGGGAGCTAGCCACTTAACTATAATGAAATTAGATTCCCCCTCACCCGCACCAGAGGCATAGTGACATTTTCTTGTAAAAGCTGTGAAAGTGGTTTCTCAAAAATAGGACTGACCAAAAAAAAAAAAAAAAAAAAATCCTGAAATCTACTTCACCATGACGAACAGAAGAGCTAAAAGCTGATGAGGTTAGACTCTTTATTGTTCCCCAATCCTGCCTGCTTTTAATTTGAAATTGTTGTAAAGCCAAGCAGGTAGAGGAATGGAAACCATAGTCAATGAACCTTTCTGTTTTATCAGTTTACAGAGAGACAGAGATGCTTTTTTTGGTTTCTAGTAAATGAATAACAAAAAGCAATAATGGTCCTGCCTCAGAATGATGGTCCTGACTGCTGACATTTTCCTGAATCTGCAATGTACTTTCTTATTGCCCTTTGAAGCATGGATATACGAAGGGGGAGAAAAAAGGAAACATTAGGAAACGTGTTCTCAAATAATGTGACATTATAAACTGATTTGAAATTTTGTAAGGAAGCTCAAATAATAGTCAAATAATTGTTCTGATTCCCTTTGCAAGCCCTATTTGTCTGGTGCTTTGAAGCTGAGCCTGATTTCACATGTGAGTTGGTCTCATTGGTCTGCATGTCAGGAATCATCAAGTTGTCTGAAGAATGATGTATAGTTACCTACTTGAGAATAAGTAGGAAGGACCAAAAAGGTTGATTAGAAATGAAGATAATGAAGCGATTGGTGAAGCAGCCTTTAATAATGAAACAAAGAGCCATGTTTTCTTCTATAACTCACATCTGTGAGAGGGAGATGTCAACTGTCCGTGTCATGCTCTGCCGCACAAAGCTTCCTGCTGGGCTGATGGGAACGAACTGATGATGTACTGGACTCATGTGGAAGACTGAAAAATAAGCTGACTCATCAGAATTGCACCACAGACAGAGGGAAGTCAGCGGCAAACCAGTCAGAGCTCTCTAAGGAGGAGGACAGCACAGCAGCAAGATCCAGAGTTTAGTTCTCCAAAAGGGAAACACAGCAGGTCCTTGGGGGAAGTCAAGCTGCATGGAAACAGAAGGCTCAGCTTTGAGAACTTTCAGAGATCCTCAAAGAGTCAAGAGTGTGATCAGACAGATGACAAAAGAGAAACTCTGTGATTTGCATTCAGAGAATTCTTGGGATATCTTGAAATCAGAGGGTAGAACTGAGAAACTGGGAGTTCTGTTGAGTAGTTTTCTGATTTTGATCACTCTAGAAGGAGCAGGTGACTATCCATTGCTTATTAAGCTGAAGGTATTAAAGTAGTCCTCTTAGCAATTTTGGTTCTGTGTGAATATACAAAGAAGATAATTGGATGATCGAGTTCCTAATAACAGGTTGTTAGTTGCTTAGAGTTCAAAATATATTCTCCAAGTAATAATTATGGTAGTTTTGGATTTACCATTCAAATAGCACTACTATATTTTGAAGGTATGAATTTTTGCTAAGGATTTCAGCATTTAGGATTTCTGTGAAATAACGCTTCTTTGTAATGAACATCAACATTATTTATAACATATATATGCCCTTTGCTTATTTATTGATAACACACATACACACACATATACATGTAGTTTTTGGGACACTGTGGATTGAATCTAGGACTTCATGAATTCTAGGTGAGTGCTTTGTCACTTGGATGGGCATAAGCCAACAACTGTTATTTTTGGTGTATGTGTGTGTGTGTGTATGTGTGTGCGTGTGTGTGTGTGTGTGTATGTGTATACATGCAAGGGTGAGTGTATGCATTTATGCATGTTTACACTGTATTTGGAGGCCAGTGTTGGTATCTAACTTCTTTCCATGATTGTTTTCTGTCTGTATTTCTTTAGTCCTTCCTTCCTTCCTTCCTTCCTCCCTTCCTTCCTCCCTCCCTCCTTTCCTTCCTTCCTTCCTTTCTTCCTTCCTTCCTTCTTTCCTCCTTTCCTCCATCTATTTGCTTAAGTTAATGTGCTTTATATTTTTTGGCATTTTCATACACTGTAGCTGTGTTACCTGAACTACACATACACAAGACTGGGCCTATTAACATTTCATCATGGAAAGGGAAAGAGATGATCACACAGGCAATATACGATTAACTAGCTTTATACTCAGAAATAAAAAGAAAACCTTTTCCTAATTTGATATCAAACTTGCTTATTCAAGTCAGTAAAAAATAGTTCAGAAGTTCCCATCAGTAACTTCAGGCCTCTATTAATGAGGCTTTGCTTTGGCCACAAATAATAAGAGGCAATAAACAGATATTAAAAGAAAAGCTAGTAAAAGTTTGACTAATAAATTACCGTCAGTCTCAGTGATTTTAAAGGCAGAACTTCATTATATCTTACTGCTAGTAACACTCCACTCAAGGTCTGCAGTGCTTAAATCCTAAATTCAAACTCTCTGTAAGCCTGCTTCCTCTCACCCACAATCCAGTGTCTTCTAAGAGGAGATAGAGGAGCCATCTATGTGAACGTTGTGTCCTGAAATTTATTTGTAGGTGATTGGATCAACTCCATAAGGCCTAGGAACCCAGTGCACATGAATAAGGATAATTTTATTTTTCTTTATCTTTGTTTCAAATATTACTTTTTGTGACGGAAAGTGTTAGTTAGGTTTTTTTTCCATTTTGCTTTTATGCAAAGCTTGTTACTCTTCCAGGAGGTTAATCAGTCTCTAGTGAATCTAATTATAAACTAGCAATAGAGACCTTGCATAATTGACCTGTGGCAGCTGGGACTGGAGTGAGAACACTGCCACATTTAGCATCTTTTAATTTAAATAGTGTTTGGTAAATCAACTTCTCTTTTAAGAGTATGTTAATTTTCATACACACAGTCACCACTTTTGCCTACCATATAAAAGAGGGTTTCTGTTAGACATTTTTTTAAGGATGCAGATTTAGGGTACAGAGGAAAATGTTACTACGGTGGTTCTGCTGTGTGAAGTGGAGACAACAGTAGCTGCCACACAGCTTTACAAACATCTGAGAGTCAAATAAGGCAGGAAGTGAATATGGTTTAGGGATTTTAAAGAGCAGTTGTGATGAATTCAGTTAAGCCACCATCTTTCCCAGTCTTCCCACCACAAGGCTCATAGCTCTATCAAAAGTTCATCCTAACAGGGCTTGGAGCACCCGGGGTGAGCCAAGACCTTCTGCTGACAGAGTTGAAGCCATCTCTTTCTTTGTTGTATGTGCCAGTTTGGATTTAGGTTGCCAACCAGCATTGCCTCGTGAAAGTTACTTCAAGGAGACTTGCCATTTCTTTTGTGAGGCATTCTGTGAGGTTTTTTTTTTTTTTTTTTTTTTTTTTTTTTATTACATTGGAGCTTTGAAAAAGCAAGGCTACTGTCATTGTGATTTCTTTGTTTTAACTCTCCCAAGAAATCCAGATGACGGCAATTTTCACAATACCGCATCATGGAAGAGAGTGCTGGGCGAGTGAACCTGACTTTTGCTAGGCAAGAAAGGAAAAGTAAACCATTTATGGCTTTCAGAAGTCATGGCCTTTCCCCTCCCCTAACATGGGAGGCTGTCAGCTGTCATGTCCAGAGCAGAGTAAACAGATAATATAGTGATGCTTTCCAGGGCTTGTGCATGTTCATTAGGGCTGCTCATGTGAGGTCTTCCAGCAGCCAAGACCCAAACCACTTTCAAATATCGAAACTGTGGGTTGAAATTCTGCAATTCTTGGAAAGACTGAGTTTGGAAAAAAGGAGCGAGGAAGGGAAGAAAGTGGGAGGTGAAATCGGACAGATGTTTTGACCTATCATCAAGAACTTCCATTTATAATGACATTTTTTTTGCCCCCCCCCCCCGACCTTAACCTTCTCTTGGAGGGATAAAAGTAATAAAGTGAAAATAGAGTGCCCTTGAGGGGATGGGGATGGAGAGAGGCGATGTCAGCCTTTGACAAGGCTCTCAGTCATTTATATTTGAACCCATTCCCAGAGGGTGAGCTTGCCTTTCACTGCTGGGAACAATTGTCAGACTGCAAATAATCGAGACAAAGCATAAGTGCGGTTTCCTGAGTCGGGGAGCTAGTCTTGCCGAAGTCGTTATTCTCTGTCCATTTGTTCCTGTGACCAGATTGCTGGCGTTGGACATTGTGTATCCGAGAGGGCTTCCCTCCCGACCCCCACAGCTTTCTTCAGTTATACTGAAGCATTCAGGGGAATTACTTATTGGTTGGGAGGGATTTAGAACCCTGTATTTCCCAAAGTGACAAATTCATGTAACTCTACCACCATGTTAAAAAAAATGATATAAGGAAAAATTCCTATTGTCCCTGTGGTTCCTATCTCCTCGTCCCATGGCCTCAAGCATAGAAATGACTGATGCTTGCTGAATGGAATTAATTAATCATATGCCAAAGTTCTCACTGGGTCTTCAAATTTAAGTTTATCTTTAAGTCGATCATGGAATCATGTAATTATGCCTTGTGATCTGGCATTTCAGAGAACTGGTATCAGTGTCTTGAATATCATCAAACAGATAATGACTCATCTCTAGAGTTTGGGTTTGACCTAAGGATGGTGAGTCTTCACTTGAGTAGCCTTGATAAACTCTGAAGGAGGCCAGAAAAGAATAAATACATACAGGATTCTGTTCAAGTTCTTTTCTTTTTTTTCTCCGAGACAGGGTTTCTCTGTGTAGCCTTGGCTGTCCTGGAACTCACTCTGTAGACCAGGCTGGCCTTGAACTCAGAAATCTGCCTGCCTCTGGCTCCCAAATGCTGGGAATAAAGGCATGTACCACCACTCCACCACTACCCCTTTTGTTCAAGTTCATGAGAGGACATTCCAGACCACATTCCTGAGACCACAGACAGAGGGGTTTTAGTTAGAAAAGATGGAGAGTTTTTGTTTTGGGGGTGTCTGTGGATTAAGTCAAGGGTTGGACTTGGTTGTGGTTCAAATCTGAAATGTCTCCTATAGAGTCTTTGTTTGAATGTTTATTCCTCAACTTGAAGGCCTCTGTTGAGGGTGGTAGAATTTCTAAGTATGGCCAGGCTGGTAGAAGTAGATTATTAGAGGTGGGAGAAGGCATTGGATTTAATCCTCTATCTTACTGGTTATGGTTTAGCCCTCTCTCTCGCCTATTCTACCATCATGGGAAGTTCTACTGCCTTACACACCTGCTCCTCTGAATCAAGTCTGGATTTAGTGTTAGAATGCTTGGTGATTCTGTGGTAGAACGCTTGGTGATTCCACAGTAGGTTGTTTGGGGATTCCGTGGTAGAATGCTTGGGTGGCATGTGAAGGTTCGGTATTGAAAAAACAGAGATGCTTCCAGTTGCATTCTCTTGAAAGCAGAATTTTTTTAAAGCAGTTTTTTTTTGGGGGGGGAGAAGTAGCTTAGGAATAATCACTTATGAAAGTGAAGGTGAACTAGTTAAATTATTTTAACTTTATATAGATTATGAGCCATCTATGATTCAGTTGGGCATGTACAGTGTGGTTTAATTCATCTTTGCCTTTTATGTTCTAAATTATTGTAGCTAGAGGAATGAGCAAGTTTAGGAAGCATAGGGAGCAGGGTGAAGGACAGAAAGGAAGATTCGAAGAAAATAATAATTATTAATTAAAAATGATACAGATTTGATTGCCCTCCTGTGGGAATTGCTGTGTGCCACAAAGCACCCAGGAGAAGGGAAGGACAAATGCTCAAACTATTTGAGCCTGGACAAGCAGACACAGAAGCACATACATAAATCTCAGCATTTACTAAGGCTGAGGCAGGAGGATCATAAATTAAGGACCAACCTTGGCTACATGTTGAGACTCCATCTGAGAAAAAAAAGAGCTCAGAAAAGAGCTTAAAATTAATTGAATTGAAGGATTTCAAATGAAGTTGGGAGTAGAATTTAAACACATTGATTTTCTATTAATGCCTATCTGACTAAGAATTGAGAAATACTTATTTATAATAATTTTAGTCATTCAAAATCTTGGGCTAAAATATACACTAAAATTCCTTTGTCTCTTCAGAAGTAAAATACTAAAGACAAATAAACAATATTTGCTTGATGCTTTTAAATCCATTTCATACTCTTTAAAAGGATTCTAACTCACTTATTGATGTATTGATTTTAGTATCAAAATATTAAAATATTTAAAGTGTTTTGAAGCTTTTTAACCTTGATTCTGGAGCTTAAATTAGGCTTATACCTACTAAGGTAAGCGGCTTGTTTTCAGAAGTTTGCAATTATATATATATATGTACAATTATATACATATATATTTCTCTAAAATCATTTTGAATACTTGCAAATATTCTCAGAAAATCTCTGCTTCTCAGGCTTAATCCAAAAGACTTTTGTGCTAAATGTCAAGAAATCATTCTTTCTCTTTTAAAAAGAAAAGACACAATAATTTTTCTTTTGTTAGAATTTTTGAGCTTCTTGAGGTTTAGACTTAGCTCTCTGTCTCAAAAGCAATTTTAACGTTTTAAAACAGCTATTGCCTTTTCAAGAAGAGAGAAGTGTGTTAGGATTTTTGTTTAACTTCTCTGTGAGGACTGAAGATATATCAATTGCATATTTTATAAAGACCTTTAATAATGACAAAGTCTATCATATTGTGACACTTAAAAATTGGACTACAATTTTCAGAAATATTCAAATTATATCTCAGCTATTAAATTCTCTCTTGCTCCATTGTCATCTAAGTCTTTGTGGGTATCTGCATATGCATGCAGTGCAAACTTCGTTATCTTTATATCTATTTTTTTCTCATGACTTGAATGTCTCACAGTGTAGGTAAGACTCTCAAGAGTACAGAGATAGTTTAGTCATTAGATTCCTGGCAGAAGGCCGTTAACATGACGTTCACATGCTACCAGCATGAATTGGAGAGTTCTATGTTGTCTTTAGGCTGCCAAAAAGTTGACACCATCTAAAAATGAGATTAGCAACTTTAGATAGTCTCTGCTTCCTCACTGCATTCTCTATGAGATGACAGGTGTGATCACTCCAAACCATGGTGACTTTCTTACACATAGATTGGGTTGCAGCTCAGGCCTTGATTCTCCTCTTAAATATTTTTGTTTTATGACCTATCTTTTATGACCCCCTTTTTATTGAGGCAAAATATAAACTTATGTTTGTAGTGTTTCCTTTATAATGAGCTCTTTAGCCGTTATGCCACCTGCAGTAGCTACGTCTAAATTAAAAAGCCGTTTGGCCCTTTTATAGCAGGTATAATAAACAAACTCCAAATTGGTTAAGTTTTCCTCTATTTATCGACAGGTTCTCTGGCTGGGTAATCTATTTCAGGCTTGTCTTTTCCCTCACTGATTTATTCCCTTGCTGATGGGCTAACTTGATTGCTTGTAAATGTCTTTTCCCTGCATTTAATGACCACATCTTATTATACGTGTGGAAAAGATACGTTGTGAAGGGCAAACAGTCTCTCTACGGAATCTGGTGACTGTACAAGTTATTTGTGTACAGGAGAAGAAATTGTGAACGGGGAGGAGCAATAAGCGGGAAAAGGGAAGCCATCTCTAGACCATCAAATCTAATGTTTGTTTTTGAACTTCTGCTTCACAGGTCCAGAAACTACACTTTAAAATTTGTTCTTTTCTCTTAATGTATCACACAGCTTGGTTTCCAATAAGTCCAATCTCATTTAAACTGAAGAAATTTGTCCGAAGAGCTTTAGGTGGCTCAGAGCATTGTCCATATATAGAGAACCTTCTACCATCCACCACCAGGGCCTGTCTGCACAGGACAGTTGATCACAGTACATCCCCGTGGCCACACCTTGATGCTACTGGGCTCCTCCCCCTAGACACTGGCTCCATGTTGCTGGGATGGTGTGGTGGCTTCATCTCTATGAGCCACTTCACATTTCTGTTGCCACTGTGAATAATTTTTGTCTCTGTCTGTGATCCATTCTTTCAAGGTCTGAAAGTTCCAGATAAATGTCAAATAGATCTCAAATATAGTGTGAGAGGCAGGAGGAAGTGACACTCAGGACCCCAAAGCCATCCATCTGCTTCTCTAAATTTCCACTTCTTCCTCTGAACATCTCAAATGTTCCAATTGACTCTGTGTCATGTAAACATTGGCACATGCCCACAAGACCAAGTTCCCATTTTGTATGTGTTCTTTTACATAGCGGACACAGTAATGATTCTCAAATACAGATTCACTGAGATGTATACCCTTGTCTTCAGTAAAAGTATCATCATGGGTCCTTACAGTCCACACCAATCTACATTATCAAGAAGAGTGTTATCAAAGGTAATGGTTATAGAGGGTGAATATGCTGAGCTTACTACTATGAGTCAGTAAACCCTATGGAGGCAGTCTCAAAATCAATTGTTTCATTAATAGATTATTCTTTCCTGGCTTATATTTATCTGGATGTAACTAATCAAACATTTTTTCACCTGAAATTACCTTTATAGAGAAGGAAGGAACATTAGGACTGGAAGAAAAGTTATGGTTGGGGGTGCAGCTGTGATGGTAGAAATCTTGTGTAGCACACACAGAGCCTTGCTTTCTATCCCAGGGTAGCACAACCTGGCGTGGGTGTGTGTGTGTAATCCCAGCACTTAGGATGTAGAAGGAAGGGGATTAGAAGTTCATGGCTAGCCGGGCGGTGGTGGCGCACGCCTTTAATCCCAGCACTTGGGAGGCAGAGGCAGGTGGATTTCTGAGTTCGAGGCCAGCCTGGTCTACAGAGTGAGTTCCAGGACAGCCACGGTTACACAGAGAAACTCTGTCTCAAAAAACCAAAAAAAAAAAAAAAAAAAAAAAAAAAAAAAAAAAAAAAAAAAAAAAAAAAAAAAAAAAAAAAAAAAAAGAAGTTCATGGCTATCTTTGTCTATGTAGTGATTTAGAAGCCAACCTAGGTGATCCAGAGACCTCTGATATAAGAAAAAAAGAGTAAAAGAAAAATGTACAGAAAACAAAAGGCAAGCACAACAAACAAGCCAATGCAAATGAAAACTCTACAATGCAGTAGGAAGAGGAGTTTCATGTTGAGTAACTGCTGTTTCTGTTTATTGGCATCAGGATTAAAAAACTGGTATTGAGTTGAAAATGAAGGTTTTTAATCTCATTTTCTTTTAATATTTGCAACCAAACCAACATTTATTTATTTTTATTACTTTTATTTATTTATTTTGTACAGTCCTGTCATTACCTACACTCCTGCCTGCCCTTCTATAGTTCCAGTTCCTCATCTCATTCCTCCTCCCCCTGTTTCCAAGAGGATGCCCATCCCACGCCCTTCTGGTTTCCCCACTCCCTGGGGCATCAAGTCCCTTGAGGGTTAGATGCATCTTCTCCCTTGGAGGCTAGACCAGGCAGTCCTCTGCTGTGTATGTGTTGGGAGACTCCTGGGGACAGCCCCTGTTTGCTGCCTGGCTGCCAAACCAACATTGACGGAGTGAGTTCTTTACTTAAAGAAGTTAGGTTTGAAGTTATCTTAGTTTTCTTTTTCCATCTTTAGAATCTTGTTTTTATTCAGTGGCTTTTTTCTTTCTTTTATGTCTGAATGAAGTCAGGTAATATGAAAATAACTATGAATTACCAAAGATGAAAGTGTCAACCGGCAAACAGCCACATTTATAGAAGACAACAAATGCAGCATCACAGGAAAACAAAGATCACAAAAATATCCTGGACCATGTATACTTTGAAGTTTAAAAAGTTTCTTTCCTGGGAAGGTGGAGCAGAACAAAAAGGGAGGCAGGATCAGGTATGGGAGGAGACCAGGGTGATATACAGAGGGTCAGGAAATTAAATAGAGGTGTGTAGCAATGGGGGATAGGGAACTGGGGGTAGACATCAGAATGTCCCAGATGCCAGGAAAGCAAGAAGCTCCCAGAACCCAACAGAGATGACATTAGCTGAAATGCCCAACAAAGGGGAGGGAGAACCTGCAGAGATCATATCCAGAGGTTAGGCAAGGCCCCTAGTTCTGGGATGGGGTCACCCACTTATCTCCAAATTTTTAATCCAGAATTGCTTCTGCCTAAAGGAAATACGGGGACAAAGTGTGGAGCAGAGACTGAAGGAAAGGCCATCCAGAGACTGCCCCACCTGGGGATCCATCCCACATTCAGACACCAAACGCAGACACTATTGTGGATGCCAAGAAATGCTTGCTGATAGGAGCCTGTTATAGCTGTCTCTGGAGAGGTTCTGCCAGAGCATGACAAATACTGATGTGGATGCTGGCAGCCAACCATTGGACTGAACATGAGGACCCCAATCGAGGAGTTAGGGAAAGGACTGAAGGAGCTCAAGGGGCTTGCATGGCTTCAGCTGCCTATGTAGCAGAGGATTGCCTTATCTGGTGGCATCAATGGGAGGAGAAGCCCTTGGTCCTGTGAAGGCTCAATGCCCCAGAGTAGGGGAATGCCAGGGCAGTGAGGTGGGAGATGGTAGGTGGGTAGGGGGCACCCTCACAGAAGCAGGGGGAGGGAGGATGAAATTGGGGTTTTCCGGAGGGGGAACCAGGAAAGGGAATAACATTTGAAATGCAAATAAATGAAATATCCAATAAAATGTCTTTTGCAAGCCCCTCCCTTTAAAGTTTAGGAATCTATGTGGAAGAGCCAGAGGTGGTGAATGACTCCAAGGAAACAGTATCACTCAGATGAATTAGGATGCTAAACATATGAAATCACAGAGACTGCGACAGCACACACAGGACCTGCTTAGGTTCAAACGAGGTGAAAGACCAGCACTGAGAAGGGGAAGATGACATAAAGTCACATCCCTAACCAAGAATCTGTTTTAAGAAGAAACAGTAAAGTCCAATGGAGTGTCACTGGGTGCACCAATCACACTCCTGAGCAAGTCTCATCCCACGCCTAGGAGTAGCTGGCCAACGTAAAGTGGGCTCCTTTTTTCTCCCTTTCTTTCCTTTTTAAATATTTATTTATTTGTTTGTTTATTTATATTTTTTTGGTGTCTGTTTTTTTTTTGCTTTGGTTTGATACTTTTTGTGTTAATGAATTTTTGAGAAAGGAACCTGAAATCGGGAGGTAGTCTGGAAGAAGTTGGGGAGGGGAAAGGAATGTGATAGAAATATATGGTATAAAAATTTAAAATAAAATAGCTAACTATAAAGTTGAAATACTTAATTCCTGTAATTTGAATGTGAAGTGTTCCCCCAAAGGCTTATGTGCTCAAATACTTAGTTTCCAGATGGTAGTGTGATTTGAGACATCTGGAGTGGTGGGGGGGAGAATCCTCTCTGAAGAAAGTGGATCTGTGAGGTTGCACAGCTTGGTCCCACACTCTTTCCTAATCGTGAATGAGGTGTGAGCAGCTCTCTCCTTCTTCTGCTGCTATATATTCCCTGCCATGATGGGCTCTCCCTCCTTTCTTAAACTGACCGCCAAAGAAAACCCCACTCCCTTAAGTTGCTTCTTGTCAGGCGTTTGATCACCACAAAGAGGAGGCAAGCTACTATGGAGTTTAAAATGAGCTACAGGAGAAGCCAGAATTAAGGAGACAGGCTCCTCTAGCCCAGAGCCACTACAGTGCTGCATAAAGTTGCTTACACTGTGGCTGCCGTTATCATTTTGTATATTGCTTTTAGTATAGATTAAAAAAATTTAAAATCTGACATAGTAGGTTGAGATTTTTTTTTCTGTCCATGTTTTGTTGATTGGTGAAGTCATTTCACAGGGGTAACTTTCCTAAGTAAAGTAATCAAGCCACATGATTTGATAATTGATGCACAGGGAAGCGCTTTAATGAATTATTGAAGCACTTGGCTCAGGTGTGTGTCTCCCAGGGACAGAATACAGAATTACAGCTCAGCAATTAGACCGTCAATGTTTCTTACCCAGTTGACCATAATTAAAATAATTTTATTCTTGGTTTGATACTGGGAATTAAAATGCACACCCCAGTTACCTGGTAAAAGGTTTTCAAGGCTAATGGCATAAGACATGAGGGTTTTAAAATGCCAGCCCGTGTTCTTCTAAATATAGAATTCCTCAATCATTCGTGTCTGATTAAAGTTGTATTTGACTAATTGGTAATGGCTTTTCAATTAGGTAAAAGCATATTTTATTTAGAAATTACATTTATTTACATTGATTTTTCTCCTCTTCAGGATGTCTGGGTCGGTATCTAATTTGATCTCGCTGCCAGAACTCACAGGAAGCTTTGCAAGAGTAATTGACATTCATTCCCAAAGCATAAGATGACAAAATAAACCATGCTTTGGACAAAAGCATCACACATAGTAGAGCAGAAGAGTGTGCAGGAAGCTTGCCCTGCTTTACACAAGGGCATCTATGGAGGTGTTTGGGGGGGGGACAAAGCCCAATAACATGGTGTGTTATGCAGTTGACTGGTGGTCATGAGAAGTGGCAAAACTTATCATAGTAATATTCACTTTGTGGTTGCTCTTTTCTGCTCACCATTGCAGAACTAAGGAAGGGTTAGCTGGATTAACCGCATTTCAGGGGTATCTGATATACCTCCTGCTGGGCTCAGGACAGAGCATCTCCCATGCTTTTTGCGGGGGGGTGCAGTGGAGAGAGCTATAGAGGAGACATAACTGTCTGTTACTGTTTCTGCCAGCCAATAGATGACATCCTTATGTCTGAGGAAATGGAGATGTCACATATCAAGACTTCTCCAGGGTTATTTAATAAATGATGGGGGCTTTGTAGACATCTGGTCAGCTTTGGTTTTAGAACCACATGTACTCTTAGACACAGGTCTACACAGGAACATTATCCTGCGTCTGCCTATTTTCCCTCTAACGCATCTCTTTACCTGGTCTTATTTTCCCCACGTCTAGAGCTACAGTCATAATCTTGTCTTTCAGCACTTACATCAACATTTATTATTTAACCAATAAAATGTATTCATTTTCCTCCTACTCCAAGTATTCTGGCTAGTATATCCCACCAACAGGATTATGTTCCTAATAGAATGCTATAGCCTTCTGCTCAAACCCCCCTATGCTTATGATTAAGAATAGAACCCACAGCTTAAAATTTTGATTTTAACATCCTAGCTATGGCCACCACACAGCAGTTCTGATGTTAGTAGCATCTGTGATGGCTCATCGAGCTAAGGGTCTATTCAAATAAGGTCATTCACTCTGGTCTGAACACATTTCTACAGCCCTGCTCCTGTTACCCTATATCTGAAATGGATACGCCACTCTCTTCTATTTTTTTTTTTTTAAAGTCTCTTAGTGTTTCAAGGTCTAAAGTCAGTATCAACAACCACCAGCTGGAATTGTTCTGTCATCAGATTGTATGATGTGCTGCTACCACAAATCACTGTGAGAATGAACAGTGCTCCCTCCCCTCACTCATTTTTGCCTCAACTCCCCTTCCCAGGAGAAACAGTTCTCATTACATGATGACAGGTGCAAACTCACCACTGGCTGTATATCAGTGTGGACTTGGTGTGGCAGAAGCAGGCAGAAGCCGGTTTCTCCCCCAGAAATGCTTGCAAACATTTTGTCGGGTTATCTTTGATGACATCTTGAACACTTTCCAGATCTTAGCTGGGGGTGAATTTGAGCTTGTCATAGTCAAAACTTCAATTTCCACCCAGTTGAAAGCTTCATACCTGTCTCCCTTCCTACGCAGTTCCCACTTGGGATTCTGGAGACATTGAGGAAAAGGTGGAGAACAACTTCTTGTCTCTTCGTTCTCCTCATTTCACCTTCCTCTTCTATTTTGTTGCAGTGATTTTCAGGGTCCAGAATCGGACAATCCACTTCTAGCCCGCTGGTGCTCTTTGCAACCCTCTCTAGCTTATTGGTTCTGCTGTCAGAGAACGTGGCCAGACCCACCTTTCTGTCATCCTATGATGAAATGACTGATGCATTTTTTTTTTTTCTGGCTAGCTGAGCTGTTGGCTCCATTGCTCCCAACCTCAACCTGACAGCACAGCTTTTCTTTTTCTTACTTTGGCAGGCAGATCACTCAGATACAGTCATAGGCTTGGATCTCAACTGTCATTTCTATTGGCCCTTGGGAAACCTTCCTAACCTTGTCCTGTCAAACAGTACACACAGTCAAACCGTAGCCTCCCTTCTGACATGCTCATCTCTTTTAAAAGACCTACTATTTTCATTTACATGAAGGAATAAGTGAGTGAGTGAGTTTGTGTGTGCGTGTGTGTGTATGTGTGTGTGTGTGTGTGTGTGTGTGTGTGTATGTGTGTGTGGGTGTGCAGACATGAGCATCATAGTGTGTGTTAGTGAGTGACATGTAATCCCAGGTGTCCATGGAAGCTTGGAGAAGGAATTAGATCCCCTGGAGGTGGAGTTACAGTTGGTTGTGAGCCACATCTCACCCCTACCCAACAAGGGTTCTGGGAACTGATTTTGGGTTCTTTGGAAGAATAGCAAGCATTCTTAACCATCTCCCCAGCCCTTCGACTGTCCATTCATATCTCGCTGTCATGGACAACTTAATCCATACCCCACCCTTTAAAAGACTCCATATTAGATCCAGCCACCATCTCTCCAAGCTGTGTCTTCCTCATGGGCATGTGCTGGGACTTTTAGCATGAAAAGTGTAATGGTTTCAGTTCCCACTATTGCAAAATGAAAACAAAACCCAATGAACAAAAGCCAAAGACAAAAAAACGGGTGGTGTAGGACAAGCCCTCAGGCTTTTGTTTTTGTTTTTCATTTTCTGTTTTGCAAAGGATAATACAGTAGGCTTTAACTGGACAGAGCTTCTCTTGGTGTTCTTTCTTCTGCTTTAGAGGCACGGAGACAAGCTCTTACCTCATCATATTCAGTAGCTGCTATTCCAGGGTGGGGATTCCAGTGTTAGAGTTAGGGTCAGCAGTTTTCCTCAGGAAAGCATGGCCACCCAATGTCATTAATTAGTTGTGGGTACCTGGGGGGACCACTTCCTATCATTAGTCCTGATAGGGTTTAAATGCAGGGCGTGGAGATCTTGTAAGGACAAGGACTGGCTGGTAAGGTTCCTCCTCTGAAGTGAAGGATTAGCAGAGGCAGAGGCAGGCTTCATCTGCTCCAGTGGCCTTATCCTATCCCTAGAGCTGAGTTGGCCGATGAGAGAAGGTGCCCTCTCTTCTCTTTTCACCTACCGGGCTTCCTGGTACCCACTGATAGCACTATCTCCAGGATGACAAGTGCTTACAATTTCTGCCTTAAATTACAGTCTTCCTGCCAACTGCCCAGCACGGTTTCCAGAATTATTGAGAAGAGATATTGGACATTTTAATTTAGAAATGGGACTTACTGAAAATGTGTACAAGCTGGAATCTATATGTCCAGCTCGGGGCTTGGACTTGTGACCATATGCAGTGAACATTTATTAGTGTAGCAACTCAGAATTACTACAACACTCTCTTTCTTTGTCTCTGTCTCTCTCTTTCTCTCTGTCCTCTCTCTCTCTCTCTCTCTCTCTCTCTCTCTCTCTCTCTCGGTCCCTCCCTCCTCCTTCTCCCCTTTTTCTCCCCCTCTCTCTTCCCCTCTCTTCCTTGGTCCTTCCCTCCTCCTCCTCCTCCTCCTGATCCTCCTCTTTCTCCTTCCTCGTCCTTGTCCTCCTCCTCTTTCCTTCTCTCCTCCTCCTTTTCCCCCTCAGTCCCTCCCTCCTCCTTCTCCCCTCTTTCTCCCTCTCTCTCTCTCCCCCTCTCTTCCTCGGTCCTTCCCTCCTCCTCCTCCTGATTCTCCTCCTCCTTCTGATCCTCTTCCTTCCTACTCTTCCTGATCCTCCTCCTTCTCCTCCTCTTCCTCTTTCTTCCTCCTCCTCTTCCTTCTTCCTCTCTCTGTCTCTGTCTCTGTCTCTGTCTTGCTCTCTCTCTCTCTCTCTTCCCCCCTTCAACAGTCTAGGATGAAACATACTAGCAGTGTGCTTCCAGACAGACTAAGCTGAAGCTGAAGTAAGACGCTGTGTTTTCTTCTATCCAGGTTTGGATGCTAGATCAGCCTCTCAGACAGCACAGCACATGCCCATTACTTCAACAGTAAACAAACCCGGAGCCGTGTGTTCTGAAGATGTTGTTGCCGCTGCTGCTTTTCACATTCAGGTCATGATCTAGACACTGCTCTGTGATCTAGTATATCTTTCCTTTGTCCCCGTATCATTAGCCATGGAGGGCCATACTGCAGTCCCTTCAAGGGACCTCTATGAGAGAAGCTGTGAGGAATTTTGTCAATACTTCTGTACCAGAGCCACAGAAAAGTTGTTTGGTGGTTTTACAAAAGGACTCAGTTCATCCTTCCTCAGTTCAGGGACTCTGGAACTCACCCTGTCACCCAGCTAGGGTTGCAGTGTTCATTAACTCTTAAAGTGTCGAACCTCATTTGAAAACAGTATTACCTTTTGTTAGTGCCTTGAAAACGATTCACCTCTGCTTCCAGCAGGTGGCAGTACAACACAAACAAAAGCTTGAGCCAACTGCTGCTTTGCCTATGTTAGCCTCCCTTCCGCTTCTCTGGCAACAGGCAGCCCGTTCTGAGTTAGATACAGACAATAATTCCAAGCTGAAAATAGTCATTCTAAAGATTCAATCTACAGGATATGAACTCATGTCATCTCGCTAAAGAAGTTTAGCTCTGTTTGAGAGTTTGGATTCCTTTATCTGTGGTGTGTCTTTCAAGTGGCTCTAGTTGAGACTGATTTTTGTGTTTGTTATGTTGTATGTGTACATTCTAGAAATATGCACATTTATGGGAATCTTTTCTTTACAGAGTTACGTCAGCCAGGCAGAATTATAACTTATTTCCTGGTTCCTGAACCCTTGGCAGAATTCTGTAATGTGGCTTCCCAAATGATTTAATTGTCCATAGCTTCCAGGGAAATTCTCAAATAAAACTGGAAGAAAGTGTTCATCAGATCACGATAAATTATAGGTATGGGGAGTGAAGAAGCAGTTTGCAGGAAACACCATAATTTAAATCTTTGATCCAAGAGCCAAAGGTTAGAAGTACCCAGAAAGTCAGCAGTCTGTGGCGTAAAGAGACACCTGTCACTTTTTAGTCTCTGAAAAGTCATCCAGTGGAAAATGGCTTTGATAAAGTTAAACATTAAAGTTCTGACATGTGTGTAAAGAAATGTTTGAACTTCTTTGAAGTGTTTTCTTATTCTAGAGGCAAGAAGAATCTTGTCTGGTGTGGATTCTAGCTCCCACACCTGGATTTATCATGTAGTAAATATTTTTCCTTTTTTTTCCTTTTTGCTGGTCAAAACTGAGCAACAGGGTAGGGATGGTGGTGCACACACCTGTAATGTCAGCACTAGAGAGATAGGTTCAGGAAGGCAAGGAGTTAGGACATCCTTTGCTGTATGCATAGTTTGAGGCCAGGCTGGGGCTATAGGAGATTCTATCTTAAATCAAAGTTAAAAAATAAGAAGCAAAGAAAGAAAGAAGCCAGAAAAAAATCAAACAAAAAATTAAAGATCAATTACCTGAAAATACTGACTTCTAATTAATTTTCTCACATAACAAGTATTTATTAAGTACCTATTTTGAGCATTCACTTTGGTGGAGAGGGTACACACTTAGGAAGGTGACAGGAAGCCCCTTGATGGCTCTGAGCTCTGGTTCCCTTCCTCTGTTACATCTGTTTTCAGCTTCAAAGATTGCACTTGTGTGGATGGTAAAATGTCTCATCTCTGTCTGTCTTCTATTCCTTTTCCTCCTAGGTTGTGTCCATGCACATGGAGAGTAGAGAAAATGGGAAGAGGAACTGGATAAAACTGAATGGAAACCAAAACCATGTGTCCATAAGACAAAGGGTGCACCAAGCTGTGAGAAGGTAAGAGAGAGGCTCCCACAGATTCCTCCTAACCGCAGCAGTGGAGCTCGGCTTTATTGACGCCTGCCTGGTCTTTGGACTTCACCAACATTTGTGATTTGCTAGCCATCTTTTCCCTTGAGTTAAGGCTCCTAGTTGGGCTACCTTGTCATGACAGCCTGCGGAGATGGAAGTAGGAGCTGGCCCAGCCTTCTGCTGTGTGGGCAGGCAGGCATTCTGAGCCTTTTCAGCTTGGACTTCACTCCCACTTATTCTCTTGAATGCTTTCTTTTCAAGGCCTATTTTAAATGTCTGTAAGGCTTATGTCTGTTCTAAATATTGGGTGACTATAATCAACTACACTGTGTCCATATATATGTATAATAAGCATATGCTAAATAAAGTATTTTATATATTAAGAACTTTGTATAGTAGACAATAGGTTTTGTAGGAATTATTATTGGTAAGACTTTTTTTTT
>NW_022196905.1:197731605-197734320 GCF_008632895.1 Mastomys coucha
TTTTTGTAATTCTTGCACTGGGCTTTCTGTCTTTGGGCACTCAGCCATCTATTGCTTTAGAGAGATGCAAGGCGGGTACCATTCAAACTAGGAAATGGGAATTCAGTACTTGGCTTTCAAAATAACAGCCTTGAAAACAGTTTTCATTTGTGAGGGTAATGGCTTGTTGCAATAGAGAAAGGGTTCATTGCTCCCAATGGATCAGGTTTGGAAGGGTATAACTTTGCTCTGATAATACTTAGGGAGTGAGGTATGGTACGGAGAATAAAACTCTAGACCAGACCAGTTTTAAGAATCCAGAACAGAGGGAGCATTGCTATTTTCTGGCTAGAATCTGTGATTAGGTTACACCTCTAAGTAACATGTTCTGTACCAGCAGAGTCAACTCGTTAGAATGAACAGGAAGGCTATCTTATCGAGACAGACTGGACCCTGAGATAATGTCTCTGGGTGACCCCAGGGCTTGTGTGTGGAGTTCTTGCATGCTGGAGTTGGAGAAAAAGTTAGAGAAGCAGACGGAGGTGGCTATAATGTGGTGTGCAAGCGTCAAGCTCCTGACATGGGGCAGAACTAACCATAGCTAGGAATCAGCATGAGCACAAGACTGGGTTTCCCAGACTATTCTGTAACAAGAGCTTAGCACTGAAGCTGAGCAGGATGAGAGCTGAGGTGGCCATGCAGGCTAAGAAACTAGGCAGAGGCATGAAATCTGTCCGCACCCCATCAAAGGGTCAGGTGAGGACAAAAACCTCTTTGAGAAGACCTGCCACATCCAATGTGAGCCCAGAGGAGGGTATCAGGGAAAGATAACCATGCAGACGACCCTTCCCACCTCTGTGACTTTTCTCAGTGTCAGCATGTAATGCTGAGCGAGGAGAAGGACCAAACTGAATCGATACAAGCATGGCGACTTATCAAAGGAAACAAACCAGCACTGAATTCAATCCTATGACACCAAGTTTGGAGTTACAGTGGACATGTATGTATCCCTCTGAAACTTTGGGTACTATATGTAAGAATTCAACCAACCTCCACAGATTTAAAGTATTTACAAAAGATTGTATCTGAAAACATACAAACTCTATTCTTATCACATCCTTTAAATAAAAACAGTGCGGCTATTATTCACACACAGTCTTTTTAAATAGAATTAGGTGTGATATGTAGTCTAGGGATGGTTTAAAGGACACAGGAGGATTATGTGTGAACATCTCATTATATATATTATATATCTTGAGCATCTGCAGATTGTAGTGTTCATGCATGGTGTGAACGAAGCTGGAACTAATTCCTGACAACACCAACGGATGACTTCTATGTTTTTGAGGTTTTGTTTTTGTTTTTAATGGTAGGATGTATGGAGATTAGTTTAAATTCTTAAAACAAAACAAAACAAAACAAGACATAAAAATATTCCATCTTAGCCAGGCATGGTGGTGCATACCCATAACCCCAGCATTCATTTGGTCAACACAGAAAGATTAGAAAACAATATAAAATGAAACACACATGTACATACCCATACACATGTACATGCACGCACACATGTACATGCATGTGTGTGTGTACCCCCCACACCCATCACCCCTTGCCCCCAATAAGACCAACAACTTAATTCACAGTAACTTGTTTTTAATTTTTTCCATGAGAAATAACAGCAGTTGCCATTGTTGTGTGAACTACATGTATCTCTTAAAATTTTCATTGTATACATGTTATATTATAGGTATGTATGTATTTTTCCTGCATGTATGTCTGTGCACCACATTTGTAATTGGTGCCTTAGAAGACCAGAAGATTCACTCTGACTGGAGTTATAGATGATGGTTGTGTGAGCTACCATAAGGGTTTTGAGAATCGAACCTAAGTTCTCTAGAAGAACAGCCAATGCTCACCTTAACTGCCTAGCTACCTTGCCTGCCCTGAGCTACATATTTTAATATGGGAACTATATACTATACTGTCTTAGTCAGGGTTTCTATTCCTGCACAAACATCATGACCAAGAAGCAAGTTGGGGAGGAAAGGGTTTATTCAGCTTACTTCCATATTGCTGTTTATCACCAAAGGAAGTCAGGACTGGAACTCAAGCAGGTCAGGAAGCAGGAGCTGATACAAAGGCCATGGAGGGATGTTCTTTACTGGCTTGCTTCCCCTCATTTGCTCAGCCTGCTCTCTTATAGAACCCAAGACTTCCAGCCCAGGGATGGCACCACCCACAAGGGGTCCTACCCCCTAGATCACTAATCGAGAAATTGCCCCACAGCTGGATCTCATGGAGGCACTTCCCCAACTGAAGCCCCCTTCTCTGTGATAACTCCAGCCTGTGTCAAGTTGGCACACAAAACCAGCCAGTACATATACATTCTGTAAAGAATCAGATAGACAATATCTTCTTCTTGAGCTAGAAGGTCTCAGACATAGGTGCTAAACTCTGAAGGTTTGGTACAAAGGTCACGAAATGTAGTCCCAAGATAGTGTAGGGATTGCTACTAGGTAGGGGACGTTAGTTCCTGGAGAGATGCCCCATGGTCTAACTCCTGTGGATGCAGAGATGCCCCATGGTCTAACTCCTGTGGATGCTTCCTTCTCCCAGCGAGCAGTCCTAGGTTCTAAAGCCATGTGGGCTGTTAAAGCTACACACTCATTGCAAACTTGTTTCTTCACACTGTGTGATTCCCTGAACAAATAGCTTTGATCCTCTTACTGAAGTTTA
>NW_022196905.1:197734330-197788537 GCF_008632895.1 Mastomys coucha
GGAAGAAGGGTGGGAAGGGGTGTAGTTCTTGGGGTTTGAAATTTATACCCTTAGGTCTATAGACTGACCAGAAGGGTGGATGTTTATTTTAGATAGAGTTGGGGATGTAGGTTTGGATTTGTATCTCTGTGTCCCCTTGTGCTGCTGAGGTACGGGTAGGATTCTCCTGAGGAATAGATGTCTACCTGTCTACCCATCCTATCCCACTAACCCTTGCTGTAAACTGCTACAAAGTGAGAGGAAAGATCCTATCTGTAAACCTGGCCCTTTAGGTTGCTACAGAAGGACATTTATCAAGATAGGAGGCTATGGAACAAAGTATAATGGTTTGCTGGCTTGATTTATAAGATCCAGATATGTAAGCATGGGCCACCTGGGTCTTCATTTGCACTTCTGCCCTGGATCCTGGATGTTTGGAGCAAGCTTGCTGTTCGGGCTTGAAACAGTTCCCCAGGGCTCTGTAGAGTCCAGTGATAGAGACAAAGGAAGTTGATTTTATGCCATCTGATTTAGGACTCTGTTCTTCAGCCCACTTTATATACTACAATTAATTTCCATGGGGCAGTTTCTCTTACTACAAACACTAAATTTAATTCTTGGAGCTCTATTAAGCAATGGAGAGACACTCAGTAAGCCTGAATTCTCCCTAATATATTTGCTGATGGAATTGTTTAAGGACAGGCTATAGGGTGGAGAGGAAAAAATGTTCTTGGTGTTATGTTGGCATTCTGAAAGGCAGAACAATTCTCTCTTGAATTACTTCCTGCTACCTATTCGGCTTCCGGCTGCTGTACATGGCTTCCAGGTCTGCTTCCTCTCTTGGCTTTTGATGTCATTACTCTCTCTTACTAATATTTTGGCTTTCATTTTCATTTTTCTTATTTTTCTCTACTGTGTATGAAGTCTGAAGGGCTGTGGGTAAGTTTTCTAACCAATCATTTTATTATGGAAGATGCTGACTTTCTGAATCTCCTGACTTAGTTTGTCTAAATTCTATAAGCAAGGCCAGGATGGATTGTTCGTCTTTCGTTCTAGTTCCTATTGATGGGACAAGGAATCATCAAAGAAGAGGAAGATTTGAGATGCTCTCAAGGACCACTTCTAAATCAGAAGGTTAGAGCTGGAGAACCCATCTCCTTTTTCAAGCTAGCACGAAGCCTTTTCCCAGTGCTGGAGGGAGTCTTTCCATTGAGTCATGTCACCTCCTGCAGTCAACAGTTCATTTTGTTCAACTTCAATGGCACTCCAAGACACAAATCCACACCTTTCTTTCCCTCAAACCTACTTCCACATGGACCAATCCCAAGAAACATTAGATAAATAAATAAAGAAAAAACAAAATAAAATGTAAAGAAGATACTCTTGCCCATACCTCTTGATGTCAGAGCCATATCTTATTTCCTTGAAGGAAGGGGCAATAGTTTTGGCTAAGCCAGTGATTCTCTGTACATGAATTTCCTAGATCCAAATACATTACTGGAACAATAAACAATAGACACTGCCATTCAGTCCTAGTTAATATAATAATACAACTCTCTTCCTCATTCGTCTCTATTTGTACCAAGAGGTGTTCACTGCAACTTTAATAATCAATTTTATTTTGGCTCTAACTGTTAAGGAAGAAGAAGGGGGTATCTCCTACCTGAAGTATTTCTTTTTACAACCATGAATATGCTTCTGCCTCTGAGTTCAGTCCTACTTACTGCCTTGTAAGGGAATGGGGAATAAGCCTATTCACTTATTCCCCAGTGAATGCTAATCACCTCAGAAGATACCATTGTGGAGTCAGAGCCAGGCTTTGTATTTTTCTTTATGCAAATATATATTATATATTATGTGTGCTTTCTTTACAAAGTAGTTCAAGTGAAGCTGGGTGAAGAAATAATGGTACTAAGGAGATTGTGGTTGGAGGATCAAGAGTTCTAGGGCAGCCTGAGTTTCATAGGGGAGTTATCTCAAAACCAAACAAAATCAAAATCAAGGGCTAACCAAGGTGCAGAGCCAGTCTATCATTTGCAAAGAGCAATAATAATAATAATAATAATAATAATAATAATAATAATAATTCAACTTTGACCATATTAGGTTAATTCTGGTTGGTTTTCTTCATTTAAAAAAAGCTGAGGATTCTTCACTGCAAAATGTTTGCGTTACAATGGCTGCTGCTAAGGATCAATCTCCTGGGTCTCACAGTAAATAACTAAGTAGGAAAAAGTGTAAAGTTTAAGGAAAGGGTGCAGAATTTGAAGGTCTGAGGATGTAAAAGCTTCTAAAAACGTGTTTGAGGGTCTAGGAAGGTGTTTTGAGGTTATTAAATGCAAATTATGAAGGTTGGAAGACATGAAAAAAACTTGGAAGGTGATTTAAGGTAAAATGGAAGAAATGCTTCAGACTTCTTCCTCTCACTTTGCTACTGTTGTACTAAGACTTCAAAGTTCAGAGCTTTAAAATTAAACAGTGGTAATACTAATATATTTGAAATTTATCTTTTTGTAAACTTAAAAAGATTCAAATAAGCTTCAGGGAATTGAGATGGATCAACCCCTCACAGGTCAAATGGACTCCAGAGAAGTACTGTCAATAAGCAACCTGTTTCCCTCCCCATCTGCTGGTTCTTGAGTCTACTCCTCATTTTCTGGTCCTGGGACAAGTCTCACAACTACCAAGAGTGTGACCTGAAAAGTTTCAGACATACACCCAAGAAATTGTTTTTTTTTTTTTTTTTTTTTAAATTTTATTTATTTATTTATTTATTTATTTTTCCTGTGCTTCTGCTTTCTTTCTCCTTTCAGGCTAGTAGGCAACAGCTTCTAGGGAGAAATGGATTCGGGGGTTGAGGGAGGGAGCACACACAAACATTTATATATATCACACACACACACACACACACATACACACACCCCCCAAATTTCTCAAAAATAGTTCTCAACTCAGGACACTAATTTGGGAAGCAAAGCAAAGCAAGTAATTCAGCCCCCACCCCTTGGTACCCTCTGGCTTATGTTGTGCTTTATTTTAATGCTTATACTTTACCACACTCAAAATTCTAACTACAAGTAACATAGGGAACAGTCACTTCAATGACACCTCCCTTTTATAAAAAGAAAAAAAAAATAAGAGGAGTTGTGGGGCAATGGGCCCTGCCACCAGACAGGTGAACTGGTAAGGTAGTAGCAAAAGTTCAGAGCCCTGAGCTATTAATTGAGAAAGGCAGGAGCTCAGTAGACCCTGATCAGATTCCTGTCCTGGAGCAGGTGACCATGACACCATACAAGAAGGTCATGACAACTGGTCATGTAGCATAGAGCCTAGAGTTCTCCAGGCTAATGAGGTATCTAGATAGGCCCTGAGGGTTTAGCCAATGAGATTTCCTTCCCAGGGATCCCTTCCTGCAAAAGGTATTTAGTCTCTGGTTCACCCCGGGTAAGTAGTATGGATCCATGAATAAAGCAATTTGGACAAGCAAGGACTGTCTCTCTCATCAAGGACCGTGACGGGCAGAGGCCTTCCATCTTACAGAGCTGCTCTTAAGTCTACAGCAGAAGGCCCCTCCACAGTCCTGGCACTCCCCCCCTGAGCTAAGCCACATCCACCCAACCTAGGCTCATCTCAGGCTTCTGGTCTGCTCTCAACTCTACCTGTTTCCCAGCAGTGTCTGGGTGCCCAGGAGTTTGAGAACCATAGCCTCTGTCCCAGCCCACAGAAACACAGTCTGAGACCCCATCTTAGGCTGCAGTTTTTCTCCCCCTTTGAGGTGTGATAGTGTCCCATGAGCCCAGCACCCCAACGGGAGAGAAAGGGATTAGCCTAGTGCCTCTGTGTTTTGCCTTTCAGAGGGACATTCACATTCTGACACCCCAGCAGTGAAGCTGAAGCAGACACATGGGTAATGCCTGACAGAAATGGGCACAAGACAACGAAGCAGTTCCCAAACCAATTTGTGAACTCTGATAATTTCATGCATGGGGAGCCATTGCTACATCTCTATGGATAACTGTTGGATGGTACTGGAGGTAACTGCCTGGTTGACTTTGTTCAGGGACTGTTGGATGTCATTGTTTGGATCTGGAATGTAGCCTAAAAGCCTAGGAGTTAAAGATTTGGTTCTCATTTTCACGCTGTTGAGGCATGATGGGACTTTCGGTAGATTGGATCCTAGAAAAAGGCAATTATATCACTGAGGGTATATACCCTTTAGGGCACTTTAACTACCATGGTGTCCCAGCTGCCATCAGGTGAAGAGGTTTCATCTGTCAATATTTCTGTCGAGATGCTCTGTGTGACCCTAAGTCCAATAACAGTAGAGTCAAGTGAGCATGGATTGAAACCATTAAAACTGTGAGGCAGAATAAAACTTTCTACCTTTTAAAATGATCGACTCAGGTATTTTTGTCCAGTACTGGAAAGCTTCTTAGAAGGCAGAATACAGAGTGTCTCGTCATATGGAGGAATGAGAGAACACGGAGCCAGATGAAGATTCAGAGAAGTCAGAGGTGCAAGGAGGTGGGACTAAAGGAAGAGTTAGTTACAGTTAGAATAGAAACCATGGTAATGCGTGGGTAGGGATGGGACCACTGGGATCATGGTCTTCAATGCCTGATACATGGAAGTGAAAGAAATCTCTTAATTTCTTACTTTCTTTTAAATAGTATAACATATATACATTCAAACCCTTAACAGAGTGATAACAGAAAAACATTAAAAAACCCCAGAACCCACAGTTAGAGATCAAAGAGAGGATATTTTTATTATTATTGTTATTAGATATTGTCTTTATTTACATTTCAAATGATATCTCCTCTCCTGGCTACCCCTCCGAAAACATATCAAAAACAAAAACCAAAACCAAACCCTGTTTGGAGAGCTGATCTCAGCAGGGAAGAGGGATTTTTGCAATTCCCTCATGAATATCAATGATCAGATGTGATTCTCATGGAGAATAGAGACCAGGGTAGCCAAAAGGCCCCCAAAGCTGATGGGTAGGGAGGGGTCCCTCAAGAGGGATGGGTGATTAACTATTCACCTTTTGATTGGTTTTGCCAGTGAGGTAGCATTTTACTTTTCATTGAAGAAAAAATCTCCAGTGGCTTCTCAGTCAGGGCTTCTGAGAGACATTGATATTATACAATATTTTGATTATTTTTTAAGCTCTTGAGCCAGTTCTGGTTCTTTATTCTTACCCTATGTGGATGAGGACAGCATTTAGAAGTGTGGCTATTTGTCTCTGAATATTTTGTCTTTTTGTGGTTGTCAAATATTGACTAAGATCTTATAAACAGACCAGAAAGTGGCGTGATTGACACTTCTCTTCATTAGGAAGTAACTGAAAGATGACATTTTCAACCCATCAGCTGGAGCTTGCCCTCATGGTAAGGACACAGGAGGAGGACAAGGCGGTCTGTCTCCTTTCCTGCTGTTATTATTGTGGATTCACTATCTAACATTAATTGGCAAAGCTACTTCCTTTAATGGATGTCCAAGTTTCTCTTCAAAGGAGAGGAAAAGAAAAGTATTGATTAACCCCAGGATTTAAAGTCTGAATGAATGAAAGAGGCCACTGATTGGACTCCTGTGAGATTATTGATTAAGCTTGAGGTTTGAAGTCTGAGTGAATGAAGGCAGGAATTTGACTCCTGATTCCTGCTTCATATTAAGAGTGTTAGTCATATAATTTTTTGGTTTCAATTCTTCTTATTTGCCAAAGCAAGAAAAGGAAGTAAAGTTAGTTTGCTTATGTCAGGTAGCTAATGAAGTCAAGCCCTTTTACATACTGTGTGGTATGTATTGCCATACACATACATATTTAATGTCATACATATACTTAATGAACTAGGTTATTTGGACACATTGGTTGAGGAAGTTGGGTCAGAGAGTAAAAGTGATTGCTGGTAAGTCTTTTTTTTTTTTGTTTTTTTTTTTTTTTTCGAGACAGGGTTTCTGTGTGTAGCCCTGGCTGTCCTAGAACTCACTCTGAAGACCAGGCTGGCCTCGAACTCAGAAATCCACCTGCCTCTGCCTCCCAAGTGCTGGGATTAAAGGCGTGCGCCACCACTGCCCGGCTAGTCTTTTTTTTTTTTATTAGATATTTTTTTTATTTACATTTCAAATGATATCTCCATTCCCAGTTTCCCCTCCAAAAACCCCAAAACCTGTTCCCTCCCCCAACCCCCTGCTCACCAACCCACTCTCTCCTACTTCCTGGCCCTGGCATTCCCCTATACTTGGGTATAGAATCTTCACAGGACCAAGGGCCTCTCCTCCCATTTATTACTGACTAGGCAATCCTCTGTTACATAAGCAGCTGGGGCCATGATTCCTACCATGTGTACTCTTTGGTTGGTGGTTTAGTCCCTGGGAGCTTTGAGGGTACTAGTTAGTTCATATTGTTGTTCCTCCTAAGGGGCTGCTAACCCCTTCAGCTCCTTGGGTCCTTTCTCTAGCTCCTTCATTGGGGACCTTGTGCTCAGTCCAATGGATGGCTGTGAGCCTCTTTTTCTGTATTAGTCTTATGATCTAAGTTCTGCTTCCAGAACCTACATGGTGGAGGGAGAGAACCAAATCCCACAAGTTTCCCTGTCTCCTCATAGTGCTGTGGCAATACATGTTTCTTTTTCACTCTCTCCTTTCTTCTAGTTACCATCACCTGTCAACTTTATCCATGCCAGAATTATCTGAGGGAGTCTCAGTTAGGGGACTGTCTGATCCAGATTGTCTTGTGGGAAGATTGTGGGGCATTTTATTAATTGTGATTGATGTAGGAAGGCCCAACATTGCCATTCACAGGTATGTGGGTTTGAGCTATATAAAAAGGCTATGTGAAGAAGCCAGGGGGAGAAAACCAGTGAGCAGCTTTCCTCCATGGCCCCCACTGCTGGTCTTGCTTGAGTTTCTACTCTGATTTCTTCAGTGATGGACTGAGAGCTCCAAGTATAAGGTAAAATAAACCCTTTCTTCCCTTGTTTTTGATCACAATGTCTATGACAGCAGCAAGATAGTAAAAACACAGACACACATAGACACACACACACACACACACACACACACACACACCACAATACATACACATTACTCACACCACATACACATGCACACACAAGTATACACACACACACATTCATATATATATACACACATACCACATACACAGACATACACACACACATACCATATACATACACACCACTCACACCAACACACACAGACATAAACACGCACATTCATATATACCACACACATGTGCACACATACATACACACACACACTACACAGACACACAGATACACAAACACACAGACATGCACACACAAACTGCACACATATGTATGTACTACTCACACCACATACATGCACACACACAGACACAGACACACACACATTCATATATACCACACATACCACATACAGACACACACACATACACACACAGATACACACACACCCCACACATACATATACACTATTCACACCACACACATGCATACACATAGACATACACACACACAGACACACACATTCATATATACCACACATATCAAACACATAGACACACACATAGATACACACATACACACACACAGACACACAGACACACACATACACTAAAAAGTTTCTAAACCTTGATCAAACAGAATTTTAAAGCCAAAGAAACAAAACCTAAGGTAGTTTAGATTTATTGATTTTATTTTATTTTATTTTATTTTATTCAAAGGAAAGGATGCAAGATTAGGAAACAATTATGTGAAGATCACAGAGTAATTCGTGTGACTGGGCCTGAGAAACCTTATACAAAGAAAATTTTCCTCCTTTATCAAACTCCAAGATTAGAGGTGGCTCAGTATGAACCAGGAAGATAACAGGAAAAATTAACAGCGTCCAATTCAATGCAGAGGTGAAGTAGAATAAGACCCCAAAGCCATACTTCCCACTTTACATTTTACATAAAATTCAGCATTTTACAAGTCTAGGTTGCTAGACTTGGGAAGGGACAATTTCATGCTTTGCTGATTTTGATTAATTCACAATAATTAATATTGGGTCAAAACTCACGCAGAAAATTTCGAGTAAATGAAATTATTTTCAAATTCTAAGTAAGCTAAAATAGCTCTAACTTCGGGGTCGAGTGTTGAAATTATCAGTGTCACCTTCTGAAGCCGCAACAGTCTTGATGAAGGCCAGTGTGTTATTCTGAGCATCAAGTAAGTGGAGCCTGAATTTGTTGTTCTCTTCTTCTTCTGAATAAAGGGAAGCTTCATGTCCACCAAGGAGATGGAGATGGAGACCCTTTCCTCTAGATTTGCTGGCTCCATGGCCTTGTGAGTACTGGGCTGACTGAGCCGTAGCCTCATTTCCACCCTATGCTGGCCACAGTTGAACATGTATCATTCATCTGTAAGTTGTAGTCCTGGAATGATGATCTAACTCAATGCTCCAAACAGGTCTGGAAACAGGACCTGCTGTAGCTCTTGGTGATAGTCAGACATGCCCTCGGCCCTGTACTCTCCACTGACAGCCACGTTGTTGTGCTTAGGGAGGAAGATGCTGTGCTGAAAATGTTGTTTTCTACTTCCCATGTTTACTTTTTAAACACCTGAGAAGTTGTCTTCTCTAAGTAGAAAGGAAGGCAGAAACTCCTAAGGCAGAGAAGGCACTGCTAACTCTGTTCTCATCTGCTTTGCTGTATTTGCTTCCTATGCCCCAGCTACATCATCGACAAATGTGCACAGGATGAATTATTTCATAGGCTTGAAATGAGGACTAAATGATTTAGCAATGAATGTAAATTTTCTAGTCCAGTTCCTGGAGGCAATAGATGTTATTTCCTCTCTACCTCCATGGCAAAAAGGAAGAAGAGCCTGAAATTGTGAGTTACAACCTGAGACTCTAAAGATAGCGGTTGAATTTACTACTCATAGTGCTAAATATGTCACACAGACTCTGTAGTCTTTATGGTTGTCTATAAAAACGAGAGCTTGGATGATCTAAGGGTTCTCTTCGCTTGATGAATTTATGATTTGTACATTTTTTCCTGATTCTCTTTGTGCTGGTTTTTTTTTTTTTGTCAGCTTGACACAATCTAGAGATATCTAAGAAGAGAGTACCAGAGAAGAGAAAATATCACCATCACGCTGAGCTTTATATAAGCCTGTTGGATATATTCTTGACTGATGATTGATGTAGAAGGGTTCATCCCACTGTGGTTAGTGACATCCCGGGACAAGTGGTTCTGAGTTGTATTAGAAAATAGGCTGGGCCAGCCACAAGGAGAGTGCCAATGGGCAGCATTCCTCCATGAATTTTGCTTCAATTCTTGCCTTCCAGTTCCTGCCTTGACTTCCCTTCGAGATGGAAAGTGGATGTAACAGTTGTAAGATGAAACAAATTGGTTCCTCCCCAAATTGCTTGTGCTCATGGTGTTTATCACAGCAATAGAAACCCTTACTACTACATTCTTTTAAAACTATAAATTTACCAAAATATTTTATGGGTTACCTTATAAGCTCTGACAGGCCAGTCATATAGTATTTATATCAATATTTTCTCATACTATTTTTTTTTTTTTTGAAAACAGAATTTCACTATGTAGCCAAAGTTAGTCTTCAGCTCTCCATCTTTGTTCATCTGCTTCTCAAGTGCTGGATTACAGGCCTGGTCTATGTAGCCAGCTCTCATACTTCAAAGAACGTCATCAAGTTTTATAGTCTCTTCTTCAGAGGAGCAGAGGTAGATGCTGCGAGTACATTTCTAGAAGGCGTCCTCCTTTTCTATGAAGCAGTAAAACAACTCCCTTTGACAGAGGTTGTATTTAATCAATTCAAGCATGGGCTGTACTTCCCAACCTCTACTGCAGCAGCAGCCCAGGAAGATTCTACTCACAGCTCTTTGACCCTCAGGGAATCTATAGTATTTGAAGTGCTAAACTTGTCATGCTTGGCAGCAGGTCACAGCAAGAGCCAGGTCTTTCTAGGTCAGACTCTGAACCTATATGAAGAATCGCTGACTTCCAGCTGATGCTCTTGTGGACTAAGGGAGAATAAAAACATCTGTAGTAGATGAGTTTTCCTTCCTTGGTGTATACACCTGCACACATGTATCATATACATGTGTGTGTGCCTGTGCTTGTGTGTGTGTGTGGTGTGTGTGTGAGTTGTGTGTCTGTAAAATTCTGGACATAGTAGCAGAAGAGACAATATTTAGCCTGGAAAAGAAAAGAGGCACGAGGCTGCTTTCAGATCCAGTTAGGAGCTGCCGCTGAAATGGGATTAGACATCCTTTACATCTCAAATAGGATAATTTGAGATCAAGGAGACAGAATTTTCTTAATACAAAGGAAAAAGGTTTCAGTCAATAAGTCTGTTGGAATGGATTGCCTTTTGAAGCAGCAAATTTACTTTCTTGATGAGTTCAAGCAGAGGCAGGACACTATCTGGGGTATTATCTAGTGACTGCTTGACAAGGAAGTGGGTCAAGACAATTTCTTCTTTTTTTTTCTAAATGTTTAGATGCTAACATAAGGTTGAAGAAGTAAATTAGTGGCCAGACAGTAAATGAACAACTTTCCCTGTGTCGTTAAAGGCTATGGGGGCACATTACATTTTATCACATAGAAAAAGATTAGTTTCCTAAGTGGTCCGCATTCAGGATCAACCAGGAATTAAGAAAAGGCACAGATAACAAGAAACCTCTAAAAGCATTCCACTCCATTATGTAAGTTCCCAGAAAGAGCCAAGATTGTGTGTTCTTTAATCACAGACCAGAAGTGTTCCTGGGATGTATCCAATCCATTCCATCCCATCCCATCCAGTACCGTCCCATCCCATCCCATCTCATCCCATCCCATTCTATCCCAGCCAAGCCCAGCCCAGCCCAGCCAAGCCCAGCCCAGCCCAATTCAACTCAGCCCAGCCCAGCTTAGTCCAGTCCACTCCAGTGCAATCCATTCAAATTATGGCTCAATGATAGTAACAAGAAACATAAGCATTCCATTTTCTCTTATAAGAACATTTTTTTAACAATAAGATTTTTGTTTTTCAAAAAATAAGTAAATATTTTCTTGGTATTCTATGTGAAGCATGAAGAGCTATTTCTTTCCCTTTGAGACCATGTTTCCCAGTTTAGGAAGTTTGAGGATGTTGAACTCTTTGGGCTTTGTAGATTATTTTAAGAAATGTTATTTATGTTGCACCCAGGATCTCATGTGCATTTTAAATGAAACTAAATATCTGAGAAATAGTACATTTGTATATATTGATATAGTGTTCTGAAATTTTAGTTCAATGTAATTTATTTCTTTAATAATTAAATACTGATCACATCCTACTCATGACATGATTTTCAAGTTGAAAAAAACACAGTGCCAATCAACGGCACAGACAACTCAAAAAATGGCAGACCAAATGAGCAAACATATGTTCAATCCCTTTAGGACTTTTGTTTGTTTGCTTGCTTGTTTGTTTGTTTGTTTCCGAGACAGGGTTTCTCTGTGTAGCCCTGGCTGTCCTGGAACTCACTTTGTAGACCAGGCTGGCCTCGAACTCAGAAATCCCACCTGCCTCTACCTCCCAAGTGCTGGAATTAAAGGCATGAGCCAACACCACCCAGCTACTTTAGAACTTTTGATAGACTTGCTATGGGAAGATAATTTCTGCATGCCTATGGTGTAAAAGGTCCTGCGGTTTACAAGGAATTTCCATATTCCTCTTTCAAGTTCCTTTCTGCCCACCTTTGCAGCATCCCATCCCTATTTTCCCACAGAAAGCCACACATCTCTGCAGCCTCTTGAAACTTGAAAGCCTCTGGGAGATGTATAGATAGTCAGCATTCATCCAGTGTATCTTACAGCCTCACATCTAGAGAAGCAAGTTTTAGCCTAAAGCGTGTCTGTTTATGAGCACATTCCGGTGACTGCTGTGATAATGGAATTGCTGATACGCTGCTCAGAGGGCTTGGGTAACCGTTCTTTTGTTATTAGGAAGGCAAATGCAGTTTTTAAGATCAAAGTGGACACCTCCTGGAAGTTACATTTATTACAAAGGGCTAAAGTGTCTGCATTCCCAGGCATCAAAGGGACTTAACGCAGAAAGACGGTAATATTCAATAGACCCAGGCAATTTCTGACAGGACAGCCGCCACCTAAGTGGTTGATAGGAACGAGTGGTAATCTCATTCTGAAAGTTACCGATCCTGTCAGAGCCAGGGTTAAGCAAAGTGCTTAATATTGTGATGGCCACAGCCGGGGTCGTCCTGACAAAAAATTCCACTGTCAGTGCAGGCGCTGAGAACACGTTTACAATTTCCAGCTTCAGCGTGCCCTTTGGCAGAAGTCTGATTCCATTGTTTCTGAAAGCAGGGCCTCATTTTGCTGTCACAGTGGAAGTGATGTAAAAGGTCAACACAGTGAGTCACTATTACAGTATTAGGAATGCCATCATAGGGATGAATTCCAGCCCTTCGGACATGGTGACCTAGATAGTAGCAATTGCACTGTGGACCGTCTGCTATCAGCTGACATTAAAAAAAAAAAAAAAAAACCCAAAAAACCAAAAAACCAAAAAACCAAAAAACCCAACCAACCAACCAACCAAACCAAGCCAAACCAAACCAAAACTTCTGTGGGTTTTGTGGGCTCGTCTGTATGTATATTCTGTGTTGCCTAGTTTTCATGTCAACTTGACATACTGTAAGGTCATGCAGGAAGAAAAAAAATCCTAATCAAGAAAATTCTTTCATAGGATTGGCCTATAGGTAAGCATGCAGGGCATTTTCTTGATTGGTGAGTCATGTGGGCAGGTTGAGCTTCCTGTGAGTGGCGCCACCCCGGGCAGGCCAACTTCCATGCTGTAAAACAGCAGGCTCACCCAGTGGACAGCTAACCAGTAAGCAGCTGTCTTAGAGTTTCTATTGCTCTTATGAAACACCGTAGCCCAAAGCAGACGGGGGAGGAAAGGGTTTATTTGGCTTACACTTCTGCATCATTATTGACCATAGAAGAAATTCAGGGTAGGAACTCAAACACACCAGAAACCTGGAGGCAGGAGCTAATGTAGAAATGATGTAGGAATGTTGCTTACTGCTTGCTCCTCATGGCTTGCTCTGCCTGCTTTCTCATGAAACCCAGAATGACTAGCCCATGATGGTACCAATTACTATGGGGTGGGCCCTACCTACCACTTACTAAGGGGTAGTCCCTCCCCACAAGCTTGCCTACAGCCTGGCTTTTTTTCCAAGACAGGGTTTCTCTGTATAGCCCTGGCTGTCCTGTAACTCACTCTGTAGACCAGACTGGCCTTGAACTCAGAAACCCACCTGCCTCTGCCTCCCAAGTGCTGGGATTAAAGGCATGCACCGCCACTGGCATTATGGAGGCATTTTCTCAACTGAAGTTCCCTCCTCTCAAATGTTTATAGCTTGTGTCAAATTGATATAGAACTGTCCAACACAGGAACACTTCCATGACCTGGGCATCCCTTCCTGTCTCCAGGTTCCTGCCTTGAATTCTTGTCCTGAGTCGTCTCCATGATAGACTACAAGCTATAAGATGGAAGAAATCCCTTTCCTCCCCAAGTTGCTTTTGCTCATGGTGTTTCCTCACAACAACAGAAACTCTAACTAAGACATAGCCTTCACTCTTTTATAAAAAAATCTCAAACAATTTGAAACTTTCATTTACATCTTACCTTTTATTTATCAAATGAAAAAATTGATAAATAGGAATGGTGTATATTGGTGGTTTATGACGTGCTCTGAAATACACATGCACACACCTGAGAAAGGGTTTAAGTCAAGCATGTTAACTTAGGTACCAACTCACGACTCAGTTATCCTACTTTCGGGGAATTTCACAAAGCCTTCCAATGGCTACTTTCAGGGATATCTGAGAAGCTGTTCTCAGTTAGGTCTGCTTTTAATACTTGTGAGGATGTCCTTCAAATAGATCCCTATACATTTTTACAGCAGTTCTGAATACTTGTGAACCTTGGTCAGAGCTCATGGGAGAGCTATAATGGTCCTTCGTTATTTCTTTTCAACCACTTTCCAGATACTTGAGAGGTTGAAATCCTAAGTCTAGAAGTGCTGCATAGTTAATGAGTATGTTTCATTGGACAAGAGAGATGATGTTCTCCTGTTTTATCTAGTGAATAATTTCTTAAATGTCCTTCTTCTACCTGGGGCTAGAGGAAACGTCTTCCTGGGAAAGTACTAAATGTTTATTAGTATTCGTATGATTAGCATGACCAAATTGTAATTGTGTTAGTACTTGGTAACTTCCCTACTGCAATTTTTTATGGAGTCTATTATTGATGAAATGACAGTATTGATTTTAATGCATCTTAAATGGATTTGTACAGAGTGGGCAAACCTCTGGACCACAGATTTGACACATACTAAACAATTACACCTGAGTTTTAAAATAATAAAGATTTTAGTGTACTCTGAGGATATAGACTGTAATACACACTGGGCAATCTCTGTGCTAACTCTTGGGACCATGTCGCTGTTCACCATCAGTGGTCCTGCTACTTTCAAACTGAGCCTTCTTTCATCTTTTTCTTGAAATGTACAGTTCTCACTTCCACAATAAACAACAACAACAACAGGCTTTAGCTTTGTAGAGATTAGTCAATTGGTTATCATAAGTTCATCTTCTTACAAGCACTTAGATTAGGAGAAGGGTTATTGATTATATCATTAGATTTGTCTTTCAATAGAACTCTCCAAGTTTAAGTTATGGAAGTACTTACTTGGGAGCACTGGTTTTCACTAGAAAAAAAAATAGACAGTTTCAAACAGGGTATAGATTAGAGACTCAAAATCTGGTTCCTACTTCATACCCATCCTCAATAAAAGAAGAGCAAACTGTTACTTCCAATAGTCTTGTAGGGGAGAATATCTAAAGTGGATCATTTTGTCTCCTTGTATTTTTCATTTAAAGGATCCATGTTTCTGATTCTTTTCATTTATATACACTTTCTCTTCTGCTTAGCACCATTTAAGATGGTGATTTGTATATTTAGCATAGCATGTAATTTTAATCTTCTATAGCTTATAGGTCTGACCTTTCTATGGTATTTTGCATACTGTTACCACCTGTCTTATTACATTTCATCAGAGATAATTGTCCTCAGGGGTCCTGAGTTTGACATGCTAAAGATGTCACCTGTTATCTGCCCTCTCTCCCTTCACCCCTCCCTCAGCTGCTACTCACTCAAAAGGGTCGCTGGGATCAGCCCTCTGGAGCTCTGGAGGGATGGGGATTCTTTTGTAGTACATTTCCCAGTCGAAGGCTCCTCGCATGGCATCCCCAGCTTGTGCCTCATACCCAAAGTGATTGTGGTCAATGACATCGATCATGGGACACACGATGGTTTTGTGGTTTAGTGCAATTTGGTCTGAAAAATGAAAGCACAAAATAGGAAATGACATGCCTGCCTAGGTCATCTATCATTTTCCAGCAAAGAGCAGCCTACAGCTCCTTTTAATGCATAACACTTGCTGCCTTGGCGTCTCCCTGTCGTCATTAGAGCACTTTGCAGGAATCGCCGAGCTTCAGCCTTAACATGATGGGACAGTGATTAGGTACAATTAGAGTTGTTATATTTCCCTTTAAGAAAGTTATGTCCCAGAGAGACTTGCAGAAGTCCATTTAGCTTGACTCTGTCACATTTTTGCTCTGACCTGTCCCCAATCTGTCATTTTAACGTGCCTCCAACATGCACAGAGTATAAACAGTACTTGTGCTCCTCCAAGCATACAGCTAAAGCCTGCTGAGAAAATACTGGCCTGCTTTCTAAAGGTTCCAAAATGTAAATATTTAAACTTCATGGTTTTTATAGCATCTAATCATAAAACAGTCATGATGGCTGTTCCCCTCCCCCCTCTAATGACAACAGATCATATACAAAATTCTTTGCTGGCAAGTTTGAAGGAGAACTTCTTGAGCCACTATTCTTTAAGACTGACTCTATTTATCAAGATTGTTCAGATTTTATCTTTTTCCGGTCAAATTAAAAAAGCACCATTAGATGACACAATGCTATTGCTAGGATGCTCTGTAAAATCCCCAAGCAGTTACAGGATGATTCATATTCATGCTCTTTTTAGTACTTCCACTATCCCCAAAAGTGGCTATTGTTGTTATCCTATTTAAATGTTGGGAAACTGAGCTCAGGGAAGTCAACTTGTCAGGAATGACAGATTTGGGGAATAATAATCAGGACACAACCCCTGTTTGACTCCAGTTCCAAAACGTGCCTTTTTTTGGTTGCTATGGTGCTTGTCCTACTGACAGGTGACTCTTCTTTTTTACCCAGTTCTAGCATCTTGTTTTTCTATCCAGATAGTTTTATTGGGATCAAATTAACAGGCACCACAGGAAACTGGCATTTGTTTATTTTGATACATGTAGAATAGCAATGTGTGGAGTATCTTTTTCCCCCTCAAGAACATGCGTTAAGTCAATTTGTTACAACACTGCTGTCTGACAGGCAGGATGTTGAAGTATGAACACCTGCTCTCTTGTTATTTAGAAGACCTTTGGATGTGGCATGTGACATTAAACAAAAGATATCATTTAGAAATATTACGGGAGTTGGTTATTTCTGCGTATTTTTTTCCTCAGAGATCCCGAAGTCAGTGTAATGTGTGAGATAAGCTTTTATAGTGAGGAAACTGCCCACTGGATGTTTTTACTTAGCATAGGGCAGGAAGCGAAAAGGTTTTAGTGGCTACAATAACAGGTGATATTTTTATCACACTGATAAAACACTGTGTGGAAAGAAACAAAAACCCATAGGGTATTTCCCTTGCTTTGACACATGCTCATTCATTCATTCATTCATTCATTCATTCATGTTTGTTACTGAATCATAACAATAGGCCAATCATTTTTCCTAGGTTGTGAGGCAACCGTAGAAAACAATTCCACAAACACCACTGTGGTCAGGAATGGAGCAAAAAAAGAAATATAGAAAATATAATAAAACAACTAAATCCTGTAGTCTTTTGCAAGGTGAAAAATAAGACAGAATGAACAGTGGCCAGGGAGACACAGAATGTTAGAGTCTGGAAAACGAGGCAGTTTCAGACAGCATGACCCCAGAGATCCTCAGACAGCCTGGGGATTATATGTATTTTATTGCCAGCTAATTTGATACATAGATAACAGATACACTATTTCAAGGTAACCTTGCTTATGGACTCTCGGTGTCCCGGTCTCACCAGGGCAAGCCTTATTATGAGCTTTGGTTTTATCTAAGTGGTGTTTTCCCCAGAGGAGCTGACTATCAGAGTAAGGCTGAAAACATTTTCTCCATCACCTCGGCAGGTTTTAGTCATATGGTTTCAGTGACTTTCTCCCATCACATTCAGAGCCAGCTTGATTTACAAGTTCCTTGACCAACAAGGAGTCCCAAGGTGATCCAAAGAGAATGAGTCTGTTAAATGAACTGTCAATGTTCCCTTCAAATTTCCTCTCAGCTCTCATCCAGCTGTACTAGCTTGGGGTGAAAGCCGCATGACTAATTTTTCATCCAAGGCTTGTGCCTACGTTTCAATTTCCAGCGATCAAACAAACAGACTCAATAGGAAATTGAAATTCAGGTATAATCCCCAAGGTGAAAAATGAACCACGAAGCTGTGTGGCTCCTCCCGTTTCTTCATTTTGGATGATGTATCAGGATACTATAGAGGGGAAAATAACCAAGATAACATCCCAAGCTTGAATCATTTCTCATCCATCCGGCCACAGGAAATGAAATACTTTAATGAGAAAGAGTAGGCTGAGGGCATTGCTTACTCTCTTTTCCCTTACCCCCAACCCCATCCCTGTGATTCCTTGAGAACAATCAGAGATTGGATCATTGGCATTTAGGGACTACTTTGGTTCAGACAGAATTGCAGCCTTTTGCTGACTCGTTTGACCATTCAACAGCAGACAGGCCAAATTCAGTACGAGGGAATCTTGCTGTTGCTAATGAAACTCTAAACGTCTGTGTCCTTGGACAAAGCGTTTTTAATTAGTGGTCCAGAAGGGTCTCTAGCTGTTGGATCATGGGGATTCTGTTGATTTAGAAGACTGGGCAGTTGTGGTGTATGGACTGGGTGACGTGGGAGAGGGTGTTAACTGCTGGGTGTTGTGTTTTACATCCTCTATGGTTTTCACTGTGTCTTCTCTCTTGTTTTTACTGGTGGAGCATGGCTGGTTGAAGCTGAAATCCCACACAGTAGTCAATAACAAAGCACTCTTTTGGAGGTGGTTGTTGCGAAGGCGGTTGTCACAGGCATTATTTCTGAAGCCAGGAAAACAATTACAACAAAACTTCCATCGAAGAGAATACAAAGGAAGGGCAATATATATGTACTTAGATTTTCTACGAAGAATATTTTTAGGTATGAGATTTCTTTTTAGGAACAATGGGTGTTTTCGATCTGACATCATTGTAAACTAACAGAAAAACAATACTCAGGCCTCACTTGAGCCACAGCTCGAGTTTCAAGTTGGAATGATGTTCAGCTTGTTTATGTTTCTAGTGGTTCAGCGGGATGTGACGTGGCATGGCTTTCTTCCTTCTCTTCTCTTAGTCACAAGTGAGCATTTAAGACACATCTTGACCTGGGTAACAGCTCAGTGGGTCTGTGTGATATAGAGGGGTCTACATTTAAGGCTATAGGATAGTGCCAAGAGTAGAAAGAAAAACAAAAGGACACTGACATTATAAAATCTTCAAAAAATGGCAAATCACTTCAATTATTATATCCTGAGGTGGAGTAATTTTCTTTCCTTCTTAACAGTTCTGTGATAATTGTTATGTGTTTATGTGAATACATGTGTATGTGTATTTTGATCTCATTGTATTTATAAGATGACTAAAATGTTTGAGGATTTTTTCTATTACTTTAGTATTTACCCAATAAATTAACTTCAATGCGGGAAGAGACATACTATAAAAGAAACCATGTTAGCCTTCAGCTAGATTGCTGCTGGTACTGTCTGAAATGCTGTTTAATATGGTTTTCCCATTATACTTATTTGTGATCAGCAGTGAGTAAGGTACAGTTCAAACTCAAGCCTTTGCTGTGTAGCAACAATTACAGAAGAGACTTTGCACTCTATTTGCAGGGCCCGATTCCCCAACTTCCCTGGTCCAGTGTTTCCCACCGAGAGTGATGGTGACATGGACACTCACTGAGGAGAGGGGGCAGCCAGTTCACGTTGACCTCACAATGGGAGTCCAGGAAGGTGAGCACCTCGCCTCTGGCCACAGAGGCTCCCAGGAGTCGGGTCCGGATGAGTCCTTCCCTCTTCTTGGTGCGCACAATTCTCACTTTGGAAAACCGAGCCATGTAATCTTCTAATTTATCCTTCAAGTGTTCTGGGAAGGAAAGAAAATACACAGGAAGAATGCCAAACATTAATCACAGCAGAATCCTTTCTGGATGCTGCACACAGAGCACGTGTGAATGGTGAATCCAAGTGGAACATTTATAAAGTCTATGTTTCTGCTCTTCTCATTTGGAGTAAGATACTGATAAGATTTGATGCCTAGGGGATTTTGTGTTTTTACTTATCCAAAAACTTCATAAACTACAAATGTTATCCTTTGAATTCAGCAGACAGCAGTGATGATACAGCAGAGCTCAGCGATGCAGTTAATGTTGGCCAGTGGCCACCATGTTAATCCTGGCCAGCTCTTGCCATGGTGGGCATTGGCCTTCTGGTTCCTGTTGTGTAAAGTCAGAGGAACATCCTGGCAGATGGGCTCTTCCTGACAAGGGGATCTTTACAGCAGAGTTTTGCCCGTTATATAGTGTGCCAATAGTGGTGCACGTAAAACAAGACAGGAAAGTATCTGTCAAATCAGTAAGAATCACCCAGCTTCCCGCTGGACAAGATAATAGAAAATTCAGAATTATACCCAGTTCTGGCTTCTAATTTGAATTGGAAGTGTGACTTACTTGGTGTTGAATTAGATGGGGAAAAGAAAGGCAAAAGAAATCCTACATGCTCATTTTGAATGTTGCTATCTAAGATTTGGAAATCATTTTTATTTTTCAAAATTGGAAATGTTTCTTCCTTAATTAGAAGCAAACTGTGGAAATAAAATAAAATTTAGAACCCCTATTTATATGATAAGATATTTTCTATTGGCTTTAAAATTACTCTAGTCTTTCAGTTTTTTAAAATGCAAATGGGTACATTTGGTGACATTTTTTGTGCAATATGTACTTTTATATTTTTATTCACTGATGTTACTAGTCCATGTATAACTGTCTCATTTTTGTGTCAACTTGACACAAGCTGAAGACATCTGAGAGAAGGGAACCTCAATTAAGTAAATGCCCCTGTAAGATCAGACTGTTGGCAAGCCTGTAGGTTAATTTTCCATTTTGAATTTATTTACTTTACATCCTGATTACAGCTCCCTCTCCTCCCAATAACCTCTCACACAGCTCCTCCCCAACTCCTCCCCTACTCCTCTGAGAAGGGGGAGGTCCCTGGGTACCAACCAACCCTGGCACATCAAGTTCCCTCCAGTTAGGGGAACAGGATCCATAGTCAGGCATCAGAGTCAAGGACAGCCCATGGTCCCATTGTTTGGGGACAGTATGAAGACCAAGCTACACATCTGCTATATATGTTATTTGTTGGGGTGTAGGGTGTAGCCCAGGCATGCTCTTTAGCTAGTGGCTCAGTCTTTGGGAGCCCCCAAGGGTCCAGGTTAGTTGACTCTCTCAGTCTTCTTGTGGAGTCCCTGTCCTCTATGGCTCTGTCATTTCTTTTCCCAACTCGTCCACAAGAGCTGGTTCTGCAAATTCTCAGAAGAGCTCCATTTAATGTTTGACTGTACGGCATTTTCCTAAGTAGCGATTGATGGGAAAGGGCTTAGTCCATTGTCGGTGTGCAACCCTAGTGGTCTTGGGTTCTGTAAGAAATCGGCCTGAACAAGCCATGGAGAGCAAGCCAGTAAGCAGCACCCATCCATGGTCTCTGCATCAGCTCCTGCCTCCATTTTTCTGCCCTGCTTGAGTTCCTTCCCTCACTGAGTTTGATGATGAACTGTCATATGGAAACATGGGAGAAATAAATTTTCCTCCACACATTGCTTTTGTTCATGGTGCTTCATCATAACAATGGTCACCCTAATTAAGACAGATACTATGAGGATTTTTCTGGAATTTATGACAAGTGTAGCCTAATAGTCACCAAACATGTTTTAGAATGCAGTATGCTCTTATTTATTTATTTTTACCTTTCAGTCTTTTTCTGCATATCTCTAACCAGAGTAAATATTCCAGAGACCGAGAAAGCCCTAGAAGCCAAGACTTCCACAAACCATCAATCTTGCAATACTGATATGTAATGAAAATTGCCTATAAGAACTTCCAGGAAAAGAATTCAAAAGAATGCTTATAACTCAGTTCAAGCAACTCAAAGAAGTCATGGCTATATTCCAAGAGATCAAAACAAAGAGACAAATGAGACAGTTAATCCACGGTACAAAAATAGTGCCAATAAAGTGATAATATTGCTGATGAAAACCCTAAATCTGTAAATGAAAATGCTCAATAAGCATTGAACAGGAAAAGAACAGCTCAATAAGCTGTATAAAACCTCAGTGGAAAGCCTGTCAAGCTCATAGGTTGGTAGGATTAATAATTGTAACATGATTCTGCACTGAATTTGAAAAACAAAACAAAACAAATCCTAAATTATATGAAACACAAAAGACCAAGGTGGTATAAACAATCCTGAACAAATAAAACAAAACAAGCAAATTGGCTGGAGGTATCATCATCAGGCTCCAGTAGGTAGTTCAAGATCCATGGCTACATATATGGACCTGGCTCAACATACTGGGTCACAACACAAAGCAAAAATGATACAAAGGTAGGGCAGGAACTTGTAGATGTAAAAAGAGGTTGATAGGAGTGAGAGGGAGTTTAAAAAAAAGGATAGAAAGGAGAGAGTAACTGCATACATTATAGACATCTATGAAATTTTCAAGAAACAAAATTAATAATAATAACAAAAACAATAAACAAATTAAAAAAACTGCTAGTGTAGGAATTCAACTATATACACCTGTATCACTCCCAAGTAATGTGGGGGCTGGGGGGGTCTTAAATACTCTTCCTGTTACTTATATTGCTTATTAGGTAATAAACATGATTGTTATAGGATTGGTGGCTTGTAACAGATTTGGCTTTTTCTTTTTCTTTTTTTATTAGGTATTTTCTTTATTTACATTTCAAATGATATCCCCTTTCTCAGTTTTCCCTCCAAAAAAACCCCACCTTGTTCCTTCCCCTGTCCCCCTGCTCACCAACCCACTCTCTCCGGCTTCCCATTGATAACTGACTAGGCCATCCTCTGCTACATATGCTGCTGGAGCCAGGAGTTCCTCCATGTGTTCTCTTTGGTTGATGGTTTAGTCCCTGGGAGCCCTGAGGGTACTGTATAGATCTTGAGAATATCCCAGTTACAAAAGAACACACATTATATGCACTCACTGATAAGTAGATATTAGCCTAGAAGCTTGGAATACATGATACAATCCACAAACTACAAGAAACTCAAGAAGGAAGACCAAAGTGTGGATACTTCAATCCTTAGAAGTGGGAACAAAATACCCATGGAAGGAGTTGCAGAGACAAACTATGGAGCAGAGACTGAAGGAAGGACAATCCAGAGAATGCTCCACCTGGGAATCCTTCCCATATTCAGTCTCCAAACGCAGACACTATTGTGGATGCCAGCAAGTGCTGGCTGACAGGAGCCTGATATAACTGTCTCCAGAACCTCTGCCAGTGCCTGATTAATACAGAAGTAGAGGCTCACAGCCATCCATTGGACTGAGCACAGGGTCCCCAATGAAGGAGCTAGAGAAAGGACACAAGGAGCTGAAGGGTTTGCAGACCCATAGGAGGAACAACAGTCTTGGCTTTTCATGCTGCGTTTGTTCCTGCTTTACTCTGATTATAGATATGCGGAAAAAGACTGACAGGTAAAAATTGCTTGTTGTGTAATAAAATCCATTATCTCAGGCCTTGGAATGTCATGATCCTTGGAATGTCATGATACAGTGAATCTGTATCCACTAGATTATGGGAAGATAACATGTGAATCTGCAAACCTCAGATTCTTCATAGTTAGTTCTTGACATAGAGTTATGATGACTTCACAACACACTCCTAAACACTGTAGCTGGCAGTTTTCAAACACTTGGCATCCATATTAAGGCACAGAGAACTCTAGAGGAGGCAGATGTGTAATTTCCTGTGGTAGACTAATGCATACCAGCTACAACCTAGCTTTCCGTTATCTAGTTCCAAGTCTGTTTTTGTTGAAACTAGCTTGCATATAGCCCAGGCTGCCCCTGACTTCCCCCCATGATGGACTAAACTGAAATGTGAAAGAAGCTGATTCTGATCATGTTGTTTCCTCACAGCAATGTAAAACTAACTAATAACAGAGTATATAATCTTGCAATGTGTTTTGCAGGCAATGTAGTAGATTATTATTTTATACAATAACATTTTGGAATTTTGAGGAGAATGTAAATACTGATTTTATAAAATATGTTTATATGTAATTTATTGCAGCTTATTTATTACAAATTTAACTCGTATCTATTACTTCCATCATCATAAGTATGGTACTGCACACACCATACAATGGGACGGTTTAAGCACTATTTTCTATTTTTTCAGAACATTCTCAAGAGCTATTTAAAAATGAGATTTGTCTGCAATTACAAATATTTCTCATATAATTCACATTGCAATTATGACATCTTCTAAGCTTTTATATAAAACTGCAGAAATCTTAGCGAAATTTATAGCTTATAATTGTTCTGTTGAAATTAACCTACAGTGTGAACTTTTCATTTCCTTGAAGTCCTGTATTTATTTATTCTGATGCTGTAATTGTTGCCTGGAAAAGGGGAGCAACTGTAAATGGAAAACCAGTAAGTTACAGAAGTTTATTTTTCTATGAAACATTGTTTCTAAATGTTACAAATGTGTATGAATGACACATCTTTGTGCAATAAAACATATCTTCATTTTTAATAATTTAGTTCTAGTTTTGTATTTAAAATATTCTCCTTAGTACAATAGAATAGGAAAATAGTTTACACTCATCATTTGTAATTCGATTCACGTTTTTAAATTCCTATATCTTACAATGAGCAGGGCAAATTCAGAGGTAAAAAACAGTTTTTGTCATACTGTTTGATCTTGTCAGAACTAGGCCAATGATACTACATTCTGTAATCACTACAAAACTATATTATTATTATTATTATTATTATTATTATTATTATTATATTAAACTTTTTATTATAGATACATGTTACATTTCTATACCATATGCATGTAATTCCCTCAGAGGCCTGAAGAGGACATCGGATCCCCTCAGAGTGGAGTAGCAGATGGTTGTGAGCTGTCAAGAAGGTACCCTGGAAGCTCAGCCATGCTCTAACAAAGGAGCTGTCAGTCCAGACCAGAATAAAAGCACTTAAATTTTTACAAAATATAACACATAGTACAGTTTTTAAAAAAGATATTCATTTATTTATGTGTATGTGCTTGTGTTTTTATGAATGTTTGTGTGAGCGTATGCACACATGTATATGGATATCCATGGAGACCAGAAGAGAGTATCAGAGCCCTCTAGCTGGAGATACAATGTTTGTGAGTCACCTGACTTATTCACTCGGATTCAAGCTCCAATCTTCACGATTAAGTGCTCTTAACCACTGCATCCTCTGGCTACCCCAGTGCAGCCTTTTAATTTAAAAGCACGAAACACCAATACAATATTTGAATCATTGTTAATATGATAGAAGAAATTCACATATGCCTATGTGTGGCCTTTTAATTTTACTCATTCTAGTTAAAATTATAAAGCACATACAACAAAATTTAATAGCTAAACAATTTCAAGTGCAATGCTCACAGTTTGTGGAGTCAATCTCTGCAAGTTTTTTTTTTTTCTTACTTTCCAGAAAAAAATGGTAAATGACTATATTTCTTCTTCCCATCCCTGGGAAACCACTATTTTATTTTCTGTTTTTATATGTTTGACAATTATAGATGACTAATAAATATAATCATAAGGTACTTGCTTTTTTATGACTGTCTTGTTTCATTCAACAAAAATCAGTTTGGGAATCACATAACGTATTCAGTATGATATCCTCAGTGTTCACTCATTCTGTAGTTATGTGTCATAATCTATCTATCTATCTATCTATCTATCTATCATCATCATCTATCTATCATCTATTATCTATCTATCTATCTATCATCTATCTATCTATCTATCTATCTATCTATCTATCTATCATCTATTAATCTATTATCTATTTATCTATCTATCATCTATCTATCTATCATCTATCTATTATCTATCTATCTATCTATCATCTATCTATCCATCATCTATTATCTATCTATCTATCTATCTATCTATCATCTATCTATCTATCTATCTATCTATCTATCTACCTATCTATCATCTATTTATCTATTATCTATCTATCTATCTATCTATCTATCATCCATTTATCTATTATCTATTTATCCATTATCTATCTATTATCTATCTATTATCTATCTATCTATCTATCTATCTATCTATCATCTATTTATCTATTATCTATCTATTATCTATCTATCATCTATCTATTATCTATCTATCTATCATCTATTTATCTATTATCTATCTATCTATCTATCTATCTATCTATCTATCTATCTACCTATAATGAAAAATATACATATTCTATGCTAGAAGGGAAGAACCCAGGGCTTTTTGAATGCAAAAAGCTCTCTACTCCCAGGCTTTCTCCTCATTTTATAAAAGAATAAATGTTATTCAGTTTTGTTTATAGTCTACATTTTGGTTATCTATTTATCAGTTGGTGACGATTTGGATGACTACCACCTTTTGTCCCTTGTGGATGAGGTTGCTATGGAAGCAGAAGAGCTGGGTCACATACACCTCTAGTATCAGTATTTCGAAGAACCACCATATTGCTACTTTCCCATAGTAAGCACATCCCTTTTAGTGCCACCACCAGCAAGGTATCCAGTCGGCTCTAATGTTCAGATGACTCTGTACGATATGACTCTAAACAATTTTAGTTGCACGTGGAGGAAAGATGACCCACTAAGTAACAGTTGTTCTGTAAAAAAAGTCTGAGCGTTGACAAAATACTTTCAATATAGAATGCATCTATCAAAATAAGAAATTATATAGAAATTAAGGCTTCAGATTAAAATAATTAATAAGAAATACTCCAGAATTTACAGAATGGATGATCAAGGAGCACGGTGTTTGAAAATATACATATTACAACAGAATTAATAAAAACTGTTTGCCATATGTCTGTGACAAATCCTCTGTGCCCGCCTTCCTTCCTCTTATTTTAAATACATGGTCTTCATCTATCTGGTGACTCTTACCAATTTTATCAGGGAGCTAAATGACACTTTGTATCTAATTAGCTTTTTAAAGTTAATTTCTGTTTTTTTTTTTTTATTTTTTTAGGAATGCATTGTTTAATCATCTCACCATCTTTTCATGATTCTAAGCAAACTCACTTCGTATCTTTCAGGAATTCTACTGGTCATTAAGGTTTTCCTCAAATCTCAGTTTTCAAGATTATTTATCTTGAGATACAAGGCAGAGACTCTAAAAATGACTATCAAAAGAAATGTATCTAGAGTCCCAGCTTGATTTGTGCTTCTACTTTCTAAAGTCCTCTAAGGTACAACCTCATTCTTAAGTGTCAAAAATTTCCAGGCATTTCAATATTTCTGTGCATTGTGGTTTGCATAATACCACATTATGGGATTTTCAAACTGATTTTTGTTGCATTACTACAGCAAGGCTGATGCTAATGGATGGTTTATTTGTACCTATTATATACACATTCACAGCTGGGTGAAGTGGCCTTTTGTGAGCTGATTTCCTATAATGACATCTCAAAAAACTGAAAGTTAGAGTGATGTTTTTTCCCCTTCAAAACAATTGATGATTTTATGTTACTTGCTTTCTTAAGACAAAACCAGGAAGGGTAGCCATGTGTCAGACAATTACGAGGAATTATGAGCAGCATCAGTGAGCTACAAAGTCACAGCCACTCATATCACATATCACAGTCGCAAGATACATGGAGCTTCGTGGTGCTCAAAAATCAAGGGATTTATACAACAACTTTAAAAAATTTAACGTGATAAAAATTCAAATCAATTTACCTGAGAAATTATAAATTAATCTTTTGTTATTTAAGAAACATAAAATGTAAGTGACACAGTCAACAAAGCCAAGCAAACTTCTCACATAACAGAGCAGTGTAGATATCAGATGGGGACTCTGAACCTCTGCATTTCCCGAAAACACCTGTGGCTTTGCATGGGAAATATATAACCATGCACAGGAAAGGCTGACTTATTTCTCATCTGTCTTCTCTGAAGAATCAATTGAAATCATCAGACTGGGATGCTACATGGACAGAGGTACACTGATTATAATAACAAATTAATGTTCATTCTGGTGATTGAATATTGTCACCAATAAGTACCCCAAAACTCCAGAGACCTCAGGGAGTTGGCTTGACTCCACAATAAATAAAGATAAATTGGAAAGGATGCCACAAAACAGTTGGTGTGAGAAAAAAAATGCTGTGTCAAAATTTCAATTTACTCGAGAGCAGAACTAAATTAAAGATCTGGGAATTGGTCCTGTTTTCAAGGCCACAGAAACTCCCAGTGCTTAACGATATTCTTGTAGTGCAATATAGAAGGAGGCGTGCAGGAAATGGTTTGTCTGCCCTTGTTGAAGGGAATTGAGCTGCTAACGATATGTCCTCTTCAGGAATTGTTCCATCTCCTGATAACACTATTAAGGAATGGAAAGGAAAGGGCCCACACAAGATTTTTGTCCTGGCCAAGAATGTATAAATGAGAATATTGAAAGAACCAAAGCTGAGCCTTAGATTCCTGAATAATAAGCAATAAAATTTGACAGCATAATGGATGAACATAATAATAAACATGTCTGTGTAAATTGAGTGCTTGCAATAATGCCAGACACTATTCTAAGATGCATTCATGTGCTAATTATTTAATCTTCATTTTATGGATAAAGGAAATTATCCTTACTAATAAATGAGGACAATGAGTGTCAGGTAATTTAAATTTTTTCATGGTGTCACACAGAAAAATAATGCCTGGAATATTTTAGGCCTTAAAAAACACAGACATTTGCTGGCATGATTGCCAAGTTCTGTATCACTTGTTCCTCCTCCCCTACATAGCTGAGGTACCCAGCAACCAACTGTATCTACAGATGCTGGTGCTAAGTTCCCTTCTTCCCTGCATTCTACCTGCTCCAGTACTTTGCCAATGACCATCAGTGTCTAGAGATCTCATGTCTTGCCCAGTCTTCCGTCCCAAATCCTTACCCAAGCATTTACACAACCACCTCGAACCCAGCAAACCCTAGAGAGCTAGTTAATTGGAATCACTCCAGCTTCCTCACTCACACACCAACACCAGGTATTGGAAAGACAGAGCTTTAAGAAATTCCTACCTTGATCTGAAACCAACCAACGAACCAAGGTAGGATGACAGAAAAAAAAAAAAAAAACCAAAACCAAAATCCAAAACAAAACTAGAACCAAACTCCTCTTCAACATCACTGGATTGCAAACACACATGAAGCACATAACCAATAACCTATCTCCAGGTGTCCTGGTCCCATCACAAAAATACAAGCAATGTGATAGACAAAACAATATTAGGTCTCCAAAATATCACCAGTCCTATAGTAATGCTGCCAGTTGATAATAACCCAGAGAGTCTAAAGCACAGAATTTAAAAGGACAATTAGAAACATGTCCAAAGAATTCAAGTATTTTAAAAGGGACATGAATTAACAGCTGAATGAACTTAAAGAGGAAAGGAATATATTCTTGATTGAAGTTCAAGAAAACTCAAACTCATGACTAAATGAAGTAATAAAGATAAAGAGATTGGAATACTGAAGATAACCCAAGCTGAAATGAAGACAGAAATGAAAAATTCAGCATCTCCAAAAGAATTCTCAGTGGAAAATTTACAAACATAATAAATAGATCATGTAGGGGACAGAATATCAGATTTGAAGACAAGGTAGACCAATTAGACCACTCACTCAAGAAAATGATAAGTCAAGAAAAGACAAGATCTCATGAGTAGGAACTTAGGCAGAGAGAAAGAGAGGGAGAGAGAGGCAGGGGGAGAGGGGGAGAGAAAGGAAAGCATAGATGGAAAAGCGTTGTAGTTAAAGGCATTGAACACATCTTTTACATTTACCATTCATTTCTGCAAATCCTTAGATTTCTGTAACTTGCAGTATCCAGGGAAGGCAGGAAAGTAGACAGGGACTGCTGGGGATTGGGAGAGAAATAGATTAAGGAAGGGAGAGAGTAGCACATGGGCAGTATGAAGCAGGTAAAGGAAATGAGAGGAAGAAAATATGGAGCAGGGTGATAGGTAGTTAAAACTGGGGGTTTGAGGGAAGAGAGGTCAATAACATTCAGGATGCTAGAAAAAACATTTGGAAACCTATTATTTTATAAGCTTTCAAAATGTGTATTATTTAAAAAATAGATCAGCACTATTTGTTGAAGATGTTTTCTTTTTTCTATTGTGAATGTCTGGCTATTTTATTAAAAAAAAATCAAGCATCCATAGTTGGGGGGGATTTATGTCCAGGTCTTTGATTAGATTTCATTGATCATTGATCAGCTAGTATGTATTTATGCCAATAGCATGAGACTTTTTATTACTGTAGCTTTGTAACGCAACTTTAAATTAGGGGTAATGATAGTTCTGAATGGCCTTTTATTGTACAGGATTATTTTATCTACCCTGTTTTTTTTCCGTATAAAGTTGAATATAGTCCTTAACAAGCCATCTTCTATAACCAGGCAAAGCTCCTGGAGAGGGACTGGGACATTTGACCCAGCCACAAAATCTTTGACCTATAATATGTCCTGCCTCCAAGATGTGCTGTGGTATTGTGACACAGAATTCGTGGGAGTGACCAACAAATGACTGTTCCAACTTGAGCTCCATGCTTTGAGATTTATCCCACTCCTGACACTGCCTGGATGGTCATGAACCAGAGTCTGGTCAACTCAGAGTCCCAGAATTGAGCCAAAACAACTGGCAAAAGAGGTCAATGATATGATTCCTAATGATATTCTGTTATACACATAGATCTGTGCCTGACCCTATTGTCATCAGTGGGTCATCATCCAGGAACTCATGGGAGAAGATGCAGAGACCCACAGCCTAACACCATGTAGGGCCAGGAGAACAGTGCAGAAGAGATGGAGGAAGTATTGTAGGAGTCAGAGGGGTCGAGGTCACCAAAAGATCATGGTCCATAGACTCAACTAAGCAGGACTCATAGGGGCTCATAGAGACTGAAGCAATAATCACAAGTCCTGTATGGGTCTGAGCTAGGTCTTCTGCATATAAATTGTGGTTGTGTAGCTTGGTGTTCTTGTGGGACTCCCAACAGTAGGTGTTGGAGGTGTCTCTGACACTTTTGCCTACTCTTGGGACTCTATTCTTGGTTACCTCATCCAGCCTTGATATGAGGGTTTGTGCCTAGTCTTATTGTAACTTATTGTGCCATGTTTGTATGATATCCCTGGAAGGCCTCCTTCTCCTCCTCCTTTCTTTCCTCCTCCTCTTTTTTCTTCTTCTCTTCCTTCTCCTCCTCTTTATCCTCTTGCTCTTTCTCCTCCTCCTCTTTCTTAAGGGAAATGGAAGGGGAACAGATCTGGAGAAGGGGTGGTGTGGGGAGACTGGAAGAAGTAGAGGGAAGGCAAACTCTGATTGGGATGTGAAATGTGAGAGAAGAATAAAAATACATAGTTTAATTGAAGTTACTACAACACAGGGGTAGGGCATATGTTCTCTTTTTTGGAAACCACTGATAATTAAACAAAAACTCAAGTCCCAGGTGTAGGCTATCTCCCTTCAAGTTGTTGGTCATGGGCATCTAAGGGATATCTCCAAATAATACAACTACTGCCATACTAGTTGGCTGCTCACTGGTACTTGAGAGTAAGGCCCTATTACTGAAGACCCCACACACTTTGTCACAGGATTATGAGAAATCAAGTTGGTGCCATACCGGGAGCCTCCTCCTCGTTAATTAGCTCTCATAGCATTGCAAGTTGCTAGGTTGGCTGCTGGGAAAGAGAGGTACCCTCACTCCAGCTCCATCCATATTTCTTAAAATATCAAGAGTTTGCTCTTCTTTATGGCTGAATACTATTCTCTTGTGAATATACGACAGTGTCTGTATCCATCCATCAGGTTGTGGATACCTAGATGATTTAATAATTTGGGTATTGTGAGTACTGCCTCAATAAACTGGGTATTTATATACTCCCATTGTATATTGATTTGATCTGTTTGACTGTATTTGTAGGTCTGTATATGTAAGAGCTGTAGCATATTCTAACTCAACTCTTAGTTTCTGAGGGGCCTTCCTAGTACTTTCCAGTGGCTGAAATAATTTATATCCATGTCACAGTGTATAAGGTTCCTTTTGTCACAGCTTCACCTGTGTTTGTTAAATAATCAATTAATCAATAACAGTTGTTGAGGTGAATATTGGTGAGATTTGATATGGATTTCCCTGATGGCTATAGAAGCATTACTTTTCACAATTTTATTGGCCATTTGTGCTAGGAAGTGTCTGTCCACTTTTGCCTACTTATTGATTGCACTACCCGATTGGTGCTGTTTTGAATTCTTTAATATAGTCTAGGATTTAGTTCTCTGCCATATGCATGATTGGCAAGGTTTTTCTCTGACTCCATAGCCTTTCTGTTTACTCTGTTGTTGTTGTTGTTGTTTTTTTCATGCAGAAACTTGTTAATTTGACAAAATCCCAAACTTTGAAATTGCTAGAGCGAAACAAAAAAGGAACTGCTTCAAGACACTGATGTAGATGATCTCAGAGATAGATAGCTGTTCTGACAACTCAGGAAACAGAAGCAAAAATTGATATAAAGGACTAACCTCCATTTTTTATTAAAAAGGAACTCGGATCAAACTGCCGCGCCATCAGCATCTCTTTTTATCCTCTTTCTTTCCTCCTTATAAAATGAATGAACTATCCATGCACCTTATGAAACTGTGGATCCCTGCATTTCTCATCTGTTCCAAGGGGTATCTCCTGTAAAATCCTGCTGTTACCTCTTCTGAATTACACTATCATCAACAAAAGTGTTTTAACATCCTTGGCTTCAAAAGGATGTTTTAAAAAAAGCCAGCCTCTTCTCCCTATACAATTTCCCAGCTTCTGTCTTGTTCTTCACTTTCTTTTGTAGTCACAGTCTTTGGGGAGTTATTAGGTGTGCACTCTCCATGTCTGCCCCCTTCACTCTTGAAGTCATTCCCTTTATTTATTCAGGATGTTCTTTGGTGTCAGCACGAACAGCATTGCCCTAGATACCTCCATCATTTCCTTTGGGAAATAGGCACTAATTTAGTTTCAAAGGGACTCTTCTGACAGAAGCACCTCTCATTTAGTCTTTGAGTAAAAAGACGTATGAGAGAACTTAATACAGAAGTAGAGTGGAGAGGACAAAGCCAGGTATTATGAAGGAAACGATTTTGAATATTATCGAAAGAAGAGAAAATTCATTCTAAATCAGAGAGGTCTCATTGTGAACAAAAGTACTTCTGTCTGCCCTGTAGGGTTAATTGTGACTGAGATTCAGCCTTTGCCACTAGACCCAGCAAGGCAGGGGTCATGAGGCAAGATAAAGATCCCGGAAAATGTATGAAGCGGCAAAAGCCTCTGGCTTGAGTAATTGAAAGCCAAACTGGACAAAGCAGTATGAAATATAATTTGGCCCTCTTCTCCAGGGAATGGAGAAAATGATCTAATAGGTCTTTTCCATCTCTGCTTTTTGTGACCTCTGGCTGTTAACATCACTCTCCCTCGTTATGTCAGAATGAATTGCCTATTTACTGCTGAACTCTCCAAAGCGATTTTTCTCCCTAGGTAAGACAACAACCTACCGTTGGCCACATGCACTTCATTTCAACTTAATCAATGTCCAGAGAGTCATTTTTAAATGGCTTATATTATTTCCAGGAAATTCGGCTGACTCGCCTGATGCATGGGATTCTTTTATGGTCAAGCCAGAGCACCTCCAAACTTCAGAAGAAATTACTGAAATGTATGGAAAATACATTTGCAAAATGGGAAGCAAAACAAAGTGATGTGGCCTTTAAATTGCCAATAACCTCCACAGTGGAGTCACTCATTAGCACTTGGAACTGCTCAGCCATTTTCCCCCCATGACAGTAAACACTGAAAAACAGTGATGCAGGTTGACTGCATTTATATTCTACAGTATTGCATAAATTTCCTTTTTTTTGGGCAGGCAGAAGGAATGGGAGTCATTTAAATTTTCTACCAAGCAATAAATAAATGGAAATGGTGTTCTTTGAGAAACACACACACACACACACACACACACACACACACACACACACACACAGTCACACATTTCTGCCACTAAGAATAAGTGAAAGGTGGCTAATTTGTAATTTGCAAAGAGAGAGAGATCATTGTTTTCTGCACGGTCTTGATTAAATGAGGCAATAAATCATATGTCTAAAACATGCCAAGCATCTGCCAAGGTGAGAGTTGGCTCAGAACATGAGGAGTGCAGTACCAGCCAGCAATAGGAGTTTTACAGTCTGTCAATGGTTTGACAAGGAAGACAAAGGGTCGCGCTATGTCTCCTCTACTGTTAGTCTGGAAACACATTTTCCATTGTAATTCTTTTGTTTGGCCCTCTTCATCTTCATTTAAATGGCTGAATCTCCTGGAGCCCCAGTAAGGGCTATACTTTCACTGTTAATTATGTACCTTCCACTGTCCCAGGGTTATTTTTACACTTGACCAACTTCACCTATTGAGGAGAATGTAAGTAGTCAGTGCTCTGCAAATAGAAAGAAGTATGGTGTTCATTTTTCCACACTTGGGAAGGACAAGCTAGCGTTTTGCAAAAGCTTTTCTCCCAGGAGAGACTTGTTTTCCTCAATACCTTTATATCAATTCTGCCTGACACTCAAAGTGTACATTAGGCCATATTCTTGTTTGAGTCTTAGGCTGCTCTTTCTACCTATTCCATTTAGCCTGAGAGGAAACAAATGCACACTAAAAGGCATTACAAATCTATCCTATGAAACTAAATGTTAACAGGCATCCAGCTTGATACTAAAACTCAATGCTCCTTGTTGAGCAACCCGTGAGGAAAGAAAGGTAAGGAGTACCCACAAAAACAGCAGCGCAGAGAATCCTGGGAAAGCAAGGACGCTGTTTGCACACTCCAGGAGCTTTCAGCACCAACAGTACTGCAGTAAATATTCACATGGAACGATAATGCTTCCTAATAAGACTCTATTATTTTATATGATTAATACAGATGGATGGCAAATGAATTGTGCAAATGAAGGATACTGGAACTTGAATTAGAGGAGTCAGATTTGCATAGGTTAATAAGGGAGGATTTGTCCTAGGAATAAAGTAATAAGAAGGCAAAGATACATAGTCCTGAGGTGTCAGCTCATCCAGCAGTCAAAATGAAAAAAACTGAACCAACTAAATAACAAGCCTGCTTGGACAGGCTCTTAGGAAATAACTCTAAACTATGCCATTATGTGAATTTAAAGGAAGCCACAAGAAAAACCAAACACTAAAATAATCAGTAATTTCTCTTTTTCCCTTAGTGACTATAATTTTAAAAAGTTTCTGCTTCAGACAAGATCTTACTATGAAGCGCAGGCTGCCTCAGAACTCAGTTTTCCTGCTCCAGCCTTCACAGTGCATTGTGTGTAAGCATGTACCTGCACACCTGGAAAATTTCACAGAAAATTCATATTGATATGCCATAAGTCAAACAATACATCCAACACATGTGGATAAAACAAAACTGGATGCAAGACTATATATTGAAAAACACTCATCCCCAGGATCTTGTAAGTAGTGCTTTTAGCAATCTTATTTACTGTTTTCTCTTTCATATTCCTGGGAAATTTTTATTTAAGACGAAAGCAAATAAGCAGCAGTCTGTGATGGGTGATTTAGGGATTGCTTAATGCTTTTGGCCTTTGGGTCTAGCCCACGGGGAGCCATTTGCTTTTGGACATTGCCTCCAGCTTCCCGTGGGAAAGGCTTTCATGTTTTCTGGGAGTTCTGAAAGCAGTTCACCTGCCCTGCCTGGCAGACAGCAAGTAGATGATAGAGGTGCATTTCAGGCATGGCTTTTGTTTGTTTATATTTCTTAAATGACGATTCTCTCTAGTTCATCACATTATGGAATTATTGATATTTTTCTTCCTGGAAAAAAAAGTTACTGCCCTCGATTCTCCCTGTCCACTTGTATACGGAACTGTTAACTGGACGACTGTGGAACTGAGGTTCGCTTAACTAACTGTGACATTCTGCAAAGCAAGACCATTGATCACTTGTAATCTTAATGGATTAGAACTAATTTCTGAAGACCTGGGGTTTCCTCAACTGGAAAGGAAATAAATTAAAAGAAACACCAACAAAACCCCACATACAGAAAGCATAAGCTCTGGGGAGTGAAAGTCTCTTCTTAACCAAGCAGATGACAGGTGATGAGTAATGATCCAGGTGGAGTAGCCCACCCCTCTCTGAGAAAGAACCTAGAAATGTCTTCTTCCCCTGCCCGCCATGCACGTGTGTAGATGAACAGCTTGGTCTTCATGCGGGTTCCCCAACAACTGGAGAGGGGCTGTTGCCTGTCCTGGGGATGTGGTAGGGGTGGATACACAGAGGGGGACTCCTCCTTCTCAGAGGAGAAAGGGAGAGAGTAGGATCTGTGTGAAGGTGTAAATGGGTGAGGGGGGCTGATATTGGGATGTAAAGTGAATCAATAAATTAAAAGAAAGACATGTCTCTGTCACATTCGCATCAACCTTTAAAGAACATCTCTTTGAAAGCCATCACTTTCAGTTCCTTATTCCCAACATACTCTAATTCTTGTATTTCTCAAATCATACATTTTTACTTGTGATATTTTATCTTTCTTTCTACTAGGATCAAGTCTTCGTGAGATCAAGGTCTATTTGCTTTTCCTTACGTGTATATCCTGAGTGTCTGGGCTGCAACCTGCCATAGCACTAGCCAAGGCGTGAAGTGTATCCTAGTCAGCAAGATCACCTCTACATTTAAAATATTTGATTTTCCTCTATTCTTTGTTTTCTGTGAAGCTACCTCATACTCAGCCCAATGTCACTTTCTCATTGTCTTTGCTGATCAAAGATGAATTTACTGTCTTAAAAATTAGACATCATAGAAACCAAAGCAAAACTAGAGTCAAATTATCGCTCTAAGACAGGGCTCCAGTCAGGAGAAAACCCTTAATGATTCATCAAGTGTTTATTCCACATCAAGGCCATAGTGAGAGATGCCTGCAGGGCCTCCCATTTCATCTATCTTTGGAATGTTACCTTTTCTAGTCTCATACTGATGACTTCTCTTTGGTGTAATAGGTAATCTTTGTCTTTCTTTTGTCTTCTCTCTTCCAGTCTGACTGAATTTAGTTGAGATAAGACAGGTAATACTGAAATACCTTGACACACATACAGTATTTTGAAGTTAGGTATTTCAAAGCTATTTCAGAGACAACTTATCTTTGCATATACCTTCTTTTAAACTTTAGACATAGGCCATGCATGGAGGAATGACTAAAAGATTTAGAACTTATGGAGTTTGGCCCACAGGTTACCACAGCCACATGGGCAGACCTTGGCATGGCATGGCCCCAAGGACTATGTGTTCTGAGGACTTTATGCTGTTATGAAGTTCTGCTCTGCTTGCTGTCCTCCCATCCCTCTTAATCTATGAGTTATATAAAAACTTTAAGGGGTTTCCAGTCCCTACTGGGCAGTATCTCTGGCACTCACAGTACTAATGCTTGATCTCTTTCAGGCATTGCTGTCAGAGCAGATTAATGCTTCTATCATCACCCTAGATAAGAACTTAGAGATGTTGATTGTCAGCAATGACTACCACCCCTAGAAAAGATCTAAAAAAATAAAATTGTTAGTGAAGCTAGGTTGAGGTGTTTTTATTACTGACTCTGATGTAGGGAGCAATTTGAAGTTCAGACAGGCATACTCTTATTAGTTAAACTAGGGACTACTTATAACCAGGGAACAAGAACAATGGCAGCACTGGCTGCTGTGACTCTCACTGAGGCTGGACTGGTGACAATTGATTTCTTATATCCATTTTACCCTCAGCTTCCTGATATGATTTATTAGGAATTGCAGTAGATATGTATTTTGAGAATTTAAGGTAGATATGACTGATTTGTTTTTATAAAAGTTTAGATCTGTGATTCTTTTAAGATTTTTACCAAATTACTTTTAAGGAGAGATAATAAGACAATTACTCCTTTCTTTGTAACCACAATTTGCTGCCTGCCAGTAAGAGAAAGTGGCTGAGAAAACTTGCTTGCTTACATTTTGTTAATCTATAACAAGTTACTTAGTTACAAATGTATGTGGCATTTTGGGACTAATTTGCTTTCTTTACCTGTACTAGGTAATGATATTTTGTGTAAAGTTATTGTAAAACACATTGTTTTTCATAACCATCCACTAGAAGAAAACTGAAACATAATCACATTGTAATCTTATACTGCTTATGGAAGAAAGACTAAAGTATGAGGGTTGGAGCACCCATCAACTATGTGTATGAGTAAGGTTTGTGTGTGTGGTGGGTCTGAACATCGTTCCTGCCATCCATCAACTGTATGTATGTATGTATGTATGTATGTATGTATGTATGTATGTGTGCAAAGTTTGTGTGAACACTGTTCCTTCCATCCATCAACTGTGTGTATGTATGTGTTTATGTAAAGCTTGTTTGGGTGTGTTGGAGCTTGCTCCATCTACCGATTGTGTGTATTTATGTATATATGTGTGAAATGTTTGGAACCTACTTGCTATAACTATTCTATTTGTGAATGTGTGTGTATATGTCTGTCTGTCTGTCTGTATGAATGCATATATGTCTGTATGCATGTATGTATATATTTGTGTGTATGAAGTTATTGGACTCTTTTTTGTTTCATGCTCTCTCTCTCCCTCTCCTCCTCCCTCCCTCCCCCCTCTCTGTGTGTTTGTATGTGTGTGTTTTCTCTCTTTCCTTCTTGTCCTCACAAGCCCAAAGAAGTTAAAAGAGTTTACAGTTTTTTCACTGGCTGCAGAGAGGGCCAGCTGTAGTAAATCATCTAGAAAGGTATGTTATTATTTAAGCTATATAAATATAGTTATACACAGAAACCCTACAGAAGGAACTATAGGCAACTAAAGAATGCCAAGAGTGTCAGAAATAGTCTTCCCCAGGGAAAACCATACCCTTTGGCTATCCAGTACTGAATGTCCAACCCTGAAAGCATACAAAGGAGAAACATTCTAAAGGCTGTGCAGGTTATATGGGAGAATATATGTGTATATGCACACATACATGTGTGTGAAACATGTATTTATACATAGGTATATATAGTAACAGAAAAGCCACGAGTTTGAAAGAGATCAAGAAGAGTGTATATTGGAGGGCTCAAAGGGAGGAAAGGGAAGGGGGAACTGATGCAACTACATTATAATCTCAAAAGATAAAAGAAATAGCTACAAAAGAAATGCATGGAATCTTTTAAGGAAGTACTTATGCCACCTTTTTCCCCTCTTTGGATAACTTCTTTTGCAGTTATTTTAGAAATGGGAATGAAATGCAAGCTGTAAATAGAAGCTGAGAGTTGCCTCTGCAGTTGTCCTGTGACATCCACATACAAACATACACACAACTACATCACATACACGTGTACACATTGAAAACAGAAAGTTCTACAATATGTCACCAAAAGGGGAGGTTCCCAAATTGTACTTCGTTTTCTGTACAGTTACACTAAGGCAATGAAACCTTCAGCCTAAAATTAGGCTTTATTATTGACTGTCTCATAAATAAAACTTTACAAAAATAATATGAACATGGTTGATATTGTCTAAAAGAAAGTACTGAAATTTCTGAAGGTAGACTTATGAAGAAAATTAAAAATAACTTTTATCTTATAAGGAAATGTCAGACTTCTTGCAAGATTCCCTACTGATCTCACTTGTTACAATTTTGCCAACTTCCAGGTCTTTAGAGGTATGTTCATAACCTAAAATACTATCCCAACACAGCAAATGATTTGGCCAAGTCTTACAGAAACATGAAGGACACTAAATTAAAACTTAATTCTTACGTTAAGTGTATCTAGTTCTCTAGTGGAAATAAGGTGGATGTCATCTAAGACGTGAAACAAGGCTCAGAACTGCTAAGTGAATTGATGACTGTCAAGAGAAAGTCTCAAAGACACAAGATTTTAGTGAGGCATTGAGGGATGGAGTGGGTATAGCTGTCTGCCTGGTCCTTCACAGGCTCTTTGAAGAACGTGGGAATGTGGCTAATCCAGGGAACCAGAGTCCAATGAGAGAATACGATACATTTGCCAGTATGGCCTCATAGAGAATAAGCTAGGAGTTATGTGTATAATTACTGGATATGTGTATAATTACTGGACAGTAAGTGAGAGGAGAGGAAAAGGCTCACACAGTATATGTGTGGCTCCATCTAAATAGGTTAGGGATTCTGACAGACTAAATATGTGTAAAGGCAGAGCCAGCAACCTAGTGGAAGCCTTACCTGGAGACTCTGTAGCCACTGCTACTGCCATCACCCGTGGAACATAGACTCCAGCATCTTCAACCTTTCAATACAGACTCACATCAGTGACTTTTGGGAAAGCTCTCAGGACCTCAGGTTGGAACTTGGGATACATTCTTGCTCTTATACTGCTCTGAGGCTCTTACCTTCTTGCAACTGTGCAGCTCCTGAGTTTTGAGGTTGTCCAGAGTGCAAATGGCCATTGCAGGACCATCCTGTCCCTGACTATAAGTTGATTTCATAAATAATTTTTATAGTTACTTATACATGTTACATTGGTTCTGTTTTTCTAGAGGATTTGACTTAATTATGGTCTTTAGGAATATATGCAGTGGTTTTAAATGGTAAATTTGTATAAAAACACTTTTGCCAATGTATGCTTTAGATAATTGGCCCTTCATTCAGACCCTAATAAAAACTGAGAGCATACAATTTAATCATGGTTCTGTGATATGGTTTCTAGAAGTGACTACATGATGAGAACTTAACTAGGATTAAACATAAAATATTATTTACTACTACTACTACTACTACTACTACTACTACTACTACTACTACTACTACTACAACTACTATACTGACAATTATTTGTGTTAGTAGAAAAGGGGAAAAAGATCATTTACTATCTAAATCTATGATTTCTTCTTATAAGCAGCATTTAAGAGTGGATGTCCCAAGGTGACCTCCATTGGTTTTCTGCTTCTGGTTTCCTTGTGTATTTTACCTCCTCACTTCCAATGTAAATACAATTTGTGCTTTGCTTCTTACTAACAGAGTAGGACCAAGATGATGTACTGCAAGCTCTGATTGACTTAGTTTATGTTAGAACATCTTGGTGAACTAGCATTCCCTTAAGGCTTGATGGATTTAGCAGCTATGTTGAGGAAACTGGATGTAGAAAAGCTTTAGACAGTCTCCAACAGTTGAGGTCATCTTTAGCTCATGCTCAAAGAAAAACCTGGAGCATTAAGGCTTAAAACCGAAAATCAAGGAGTTCTGCCTACAGCGTGAATAGGCTTGGAAGCAGGTCCATTCTCAGTTGGCCTTCTGCAGGAGACTGTAGCTTGACAGTAATTGATGCCTGAGAGACCTCCATCATTGTACCTAATTAAGCCATGCTGACACATAACTCTTGGCTCATGGAAACTGTGAGATAATTAATATTGCTGTTCTAAGATGCTAAGATTGTGCTACTTTCTCATGTAACAATGTATAATGATACAAAATTTCAAAATATCAGGTCAAAGAGTTAATATTTTCTAATATCAGAGGTTTAGGAGCACTGTGATATTTTCTTCTCTGTTCTTTGCATGTAAAGGACAGACAAACTATATACAGGGTAGTCACTCCAGAGATTAGATAATGTATGCCCAAAATATCAACATAAGCAGCTGCTGCCAGGGGCCTGGTGTTTTTTTCAAAGCTTGTAGCTTGAAAGACAAGTGTCCAATGTTGTGCTGCATTGACTAGCTAAATAGGGTGAAACAGAGCTCGCTTGTTAGGGCTCAGTTAACATTCATTATTCAGACATTTTCTGAGGCCATCTGCTTTCAACAGTCTGACGCTCTACACATTGAGGCAGGAATCTGGCAGATTAATCTGAGGAAAAAAATATTCAGTCAAGGGATATTTTTAGGATGTTGGGTAGTTAAGTGGACAGGCAAGAAAAATAAACATCCAGCAGGGGGAGTACATAAGAAAAGGAAGGTTGAGGGAATTTCGTGGATGACTTACTGCTAAGGTGACTGCAAAGGGATTGACAAAGTTGTAGTTGTTTCTGATTATTGTCTCCGCTGCCTTCTCCTCGCTAAAACATGTGGAGCAGTTCTTGTCATCAGACAGACTCTGTTTCATTGTCTCATTACTCTATATTTGTTCTCCTTTTCTAACATTTACTTCTATTATGAGTGACTAGGTGGATTTTAATTCTGTTGCATTGGATTTCAAAGCAAGGAAATCCTGCTTTAAAGAGGAGAAATGACTAGTAGAACCTAAAATTTTGGGAATAGACTGTATTGTCTTTGCGGACATGGGACAACATATGTAAATAACATGATCCATCATATTTATTTGTCTCTCTTGTTATTCAGAGTTTAGAAAATTAAGAATACTTTTTGAATTTATAATACTAGCCCCAATAAAATTATTCACAATTCCATCTCTGTCTGTCTATCTGTCTGTCTGTCTATCTATCTATCTATCTATCTATCTATCTATCTATCTATCTATCTCTCCATTCTAATTTTGTTGCCAGTACTGTTTGACAGTAGATATGCCATTTGGTAGCTCCAGATTTCAGATTCCTAACACATAACTTAAGAACTGGAAAACCTATGGCTGTGAAATTGGAATGTAGTTACATTTATGGTACAAAGCTAATAAAGGATCATAAAAAACAGAAATGATGTTGTTTAGATCTTTATGATTCTGAGCTGTTTGTTTCTTGTTATTAGGAATAGTAAGGCTTAAGTGGAGTGTGGGGAATAGAGGAAGGAATATGGGAAGGATAATTTACACTATAGAGCTTTTGAAAAAAAGTGGATACCTACTTCTGCACAAGTGTGTGTGTGTGTGTGTGTGTGTGTGTGTGTGTGTGTGTGTGTGTGATATGGAGATAGTCCATAACAGGGCAACTGTGTCCCTGTTAGACACAACATGCTAACAAAAACTTCAATACCATAAATGGTCACTTCTTTTACAGTTTTGGCCTGTGGGATCCTATGGACCACAAACATTCCAGGCTAATGTCATTGCCCTTGGTTACTCTCCAGAACTTGACAGTAAGACCCTGTGGTTGAAAATACCACATAATTGCTTTAATGAGCAATAATAGCCAAGCTGAAAGGGGTGTGATCACTTCATTCCCACTGGTTAGCTTTCATAGTGCTGAAAGTTGATACGGAAGGAACCAGAGGGGAAAAAATGTATAATTGTCAATCATCCCCAACTATGAACCCTGTGAGCTGCAATAAGGACTGGCCTGGGAAGTGATGGCTACTGGTGCAATAGTGACATCAACATTATGGAAGTGACCAGATGTTTTCTGATTTGCATCCCTGAGATGAAAACCATACATGGCACCTTTATTGGGCTAAAAAACCATGACTAGACAGGTCATAGATGAAAGTTCTATTATTATTCTGCTAAATGGACATAGTATTAAATAGCTTCCTAATTACTCCTTGCTATACTTAGATCAATGTGTCTCACAACCATTATCTGAGAAGCTTTTACTTATAGTAAATGATTAACACAGTGAGTCACAACTGGACAGCCTTAAATGGAACATCAATAGAGTACTACTCCCCTATGGGTCAGGGATTATTGCAGAAGACCAGGATGGAAAGAATGGAGGTGGTAATTAACTATAAGGAAAAATTGTCTTCTATACAGAGCTGTTTTGCTGTATATAAGAACTCATAGTAGTTAGCATAGAGTCTACCAAACCAATGGAAACCCAAGTCAGATCAAATATCAGCATGTAGAGGGGAGTTAGACATGTAGCTATAGGACCAATGCTGGTTGCCTGGATATGGAGAGACTGTTTTCTCTGAGAGTATAGACCCTGGGAGCTAACTACTCTCTAGTGGAAGCCACACATTCAAGAGTATTTGGGCAGCACGAATAAGTCTTGAATGTTTAAAAAACAGGATATTTCTCCTGCTCCATAACTACCACATTCCCTGATTAAAGTAGGTACCAAATACTCTGTTGTCAAACTAAGAGGTTTGGGAGAATTAATCAGGATATTCGAGTAGTGTTTCTCAGACAATGCTGGCCAATCTTGTAAAAAAGACCCATTGGGATTATATTTCTCTTTTAGGTTGTCACTTAGACGTGGTATCTAGTTGTTCAACAAATAGAATCTGTATTTCACTCAGGTTTGGCCCCATAGTCTCTATTCCCATTGGAAATTATATCTGGTAGACAGGACAGGTTATCTATTGCTGGGATGGCACTGTCAATGTGTCAACTACTTTAATTTACTGTCTGCAACAAACAGCTAATTATCCAGTTACCCTTTGAGCTGTTAAACAAAGCTTACATAAATGGAGATTAGATGCATAGAAGACTATTTATATGGCCTTATCTTCCTACAGGGCTCTGGTAGATGGTCTGGCCAGATGCACAATTATACTTTACCTTAATATACACGACTTATGTTAATCATAAAGTTGAAGAATATTCCTTATTGTCTCTTAATGGTCTCTACAAGACCTGACAGCTGACTTCTGAACTTACACTTGCCAGTGAAATTCATCTTCAGCTCTTAAACTAAACCAACAGTCTTCTCAAGGGGAGAATGCATAGTGGACAGTGGTTGCAAAGAAGTCATCAGCCTTGTTAATGTTTTTGACAAAGGCTACCAAGTATTCTTTGTATGGTTTTCTTGCTTGTTCTTATCCCACGAGTAAGGGTAAAATTGTATCAAATATTTTTTCAACTATGCCTTCAGTAGAGATTAGCATAATACTTAAACAAATGCTATGCCACTCATATAACACACTCTAAGGATGCATTCTGTCACTACAGGGGTGTCTTATATTCTGGACCTTTTCCATCTGTTAAGAGGCTGTGTTTTATCATAGCCTCTTAGATGAACCCTCCTTTCAGGGTCGAACAGCTTATAAGAAGTAGGACAGAAAGTTTGGTAGGTAGTAAAGTAGGAGTGGATTTAGGAAGAACAGGGATGTGAATGTGGTCAAAATACATTGTATGAAACTGTCAGAGAACTAATAAAATAATCTGGAAAAAGAAAGCATATTTTACATCTTACATACTTCAAGGTAAGAACACAATGAATTTATATGATAATGCAGATCCCCTTTCTTTCTCTGATGTTGTCTTAATATTCTATTATTTGATAAGAAGACAGCAAAGAGATAGAGTCTTCAGATGAAAGAAGTGAGATTTTTCTGACAACAGCATGGTTGCTCTAATAGTTATCTTGGCTGTCAGCTTGAGTGGAATCAACCAAGAGACACATTCCTGGGCAGGTCTTTCAGGGTGTTTTCTGTAAGAGTTGACTCTAGGAGGAAGATACCCCGTACTCCAGAGTAGCAGGAACTTTGGTAGCAAACCAGGTGTGGAAAGGTTTGAGGACAAAGCAGTGTTGCCTTTGCCTTCCCTCCTGTGTTCCCTGCTAGTTAGTACATCTACACTATTGCTGCTGCTGCCATTGCTATCACTGGCTCCTACTTTCTGTTGCCTGCCCTCAGAACCAGTGACTTTCTTGGAATCCCGTAAACCTACAATACAAGATGTGGATTTTGGGTGCATCCACTATCTACTTGTGGACTGAATTGTTATTGGGTGTTGTGACAGTTTGTATATGCTTGGCCCAGGGAGTGGCACTTTTAGAGGGTATGGCCCTGTTCAAGTAGTTGTGGCCTTTTTGGAATAGGCTTGGCACTGTGCGTATGGGACTTTTTTTTTTTCCTTCTTTTTTTTGGTTTTTCGAGACAGGGTTTCTCAGTGTAGCCCTGGCTGTCCTGGAACTCACTCTGTAGACCAGGCTGGCCTCAAACTCAGAAATCTGCCTGCCTCTACCTCCCAAGTGCTGGGATTAAAGGTGTGCAACACCACTGCCGGGCTGTGAGTATGGGCTTTAAGAACCTCATCTTAGCTGCCTGGAAGTGAATATTCTGCAAGCAGCCTTCAGATGAGGATGTAGAACTCTTAGCTCTGTTGCATCATGCCTGCCTGAATGCTGCCATGCTCCTGCCTTGATGATAATGGACTGAACATCTGAACCTGTAAGCCAGCCCCAATTAAATATTGTCCTTATAAGTGTTGCACTGGCCATGGTGTCTGTTCACAGTAGTAAAACTCTAAGACAAGTGTCAATCTTTCCAGTGTAAGGCTAGTGTATCTACTTCGTACATACACACTGTGTAGGACAATCTAACAAATCTATCTTTAAAATGTATTCACTCATGGTTGTGTTCCTTTAGACCACCCTGACTAACACAGTTGCACTTAATATTTACTTCCAAATTGGTCTGTCTCATCCCTTTTCTTATAATCCACAATTAGAATTGTCAAGTGATGATAGCCACACAGGGATTTCTAAAGATTGTGTATCATTGTGAATTCATCTGGGGCTCCCAACACACATATGCCACAGTGCATTTTCTTTATTTTTCTAGGTTGTGGCAATGACAGGGTCGCTTTTTGGCTTCGATTGTCCTGTTATTTATTGTCACAACAATACTAAGCACAAAAGCACTTTGTAATTATGAAGCATAAGAGCTCTGAAAAAGGCATTTTATGAATACAAATCAGAGTTCTTGCATAAATTTGTTCCAACAGTAAGTGGCATAGGCTATTGATACATTCATCTTATTGCACTCTGAGTGGAGGTTTCATTGCTGGTATCTAGATATCACTTATTTACAGAAGCTTCCTTTCTGTATTGTGAGCCATTAACACCATTTTAACAAACTGCCTGGCATGTTTGAATGTGCAGCAAAGGAGAGGGAACTCATGGATGTCTACCATGCAACAGAATTATTTGTCCCACCTGTTGTACATGTGATGGAGAAGCAGACTATGAATTAAATACTCGGAAGAATAAGCCACATGCAGGCTCCATGTGCTCATGGTGCTCAATGGCTGTACAGATGTTTGGGACTGAATTTTTGTCTGTCTGTAGAAGCACATTAATGCTTAAACAGAGCTGTATTCACTTAAGTCTCTCACAGAGAAACTGGTGCTCAAAGTACTTTATTTTGCTGGCAGACAGAAGTGCCAATGTGCAGATCATTTCTACATATGGCTTTTTACCATTTCCATGTCATGGATATATTAGTGGCAATTTGCAGCAATATTGAGAATCTAACAATAACCTTAAACTTTACGGTGAAGGCAAGTGGAGCCAGACTTGTTTCCCCCAAAGACTCTCTCCTCCATGTTTCAGTCTGATCACAGACTAGCCTTGTCAAGTCCTGTGTGCTTTTTCACTCCCTGCTTATATCCCAGCACTTTCTTTTTTACCTTGCATATCTTCTAAATTCTTATCAGCACCTCTCTCAGTCTCACCCAGTTCTGTCTCTGTGTCTCACTGTCCCTTTGTCTCCATCTCTGCCTTTTTCACTCTTATGCACATGTGCACAAACTTCCAATGGTCTAATTGCTTTTCTTACTGGAATGTAAAGTTTTATGATGAGATTCCTTGTTTTGCTGACTGATGAGTCTTTCTACAGTCTCAGCCACTGAGGGCATGGTAAGTACTCCAGATGTATTTACCTAATGAGGGAAGACAGCACGGAGTTAGGAATCCTTGGTTCAAATGGCTCTCTATTTTAATAGATGATAAGTTTAGATAAAGATTGTATGGTAAATGAGAATGGGGACGTCAGCACACTGATAGCACTTTGGTTCATGTTCCTCTGATAACTGAATACTTCTGCTTCCAATGTCAGGAAAATATAAAATTTCCTCTATGCTGGGAATGAACAATACTGTTCTAGTAATGCCAGCCAGTGACTGAAAGTGGAAAGGCTTTACCAATCTGATGTAGAGAGAGGGTCCTAGGAAAATCAGAGGAGAGTGTGGCAGGTTTTCTAACCTGACCTGAGATCCCTGGCTTCATTGTCGCATTTCAATATCCCTATACTATCCACATGAAGCTAGACAATCAATACCAAAAGGAAGCACACAGCTTTCTCACTGCTGTAGAAAGATGAGGCATGTTATCATTGTTTGGACAGACAAGCTCACAGTATGAAGGCGTTAAAGCTCCCAGAAACCCCTCTGCAACAGAGAGAGAGATAGAGATAGAGATAGATAGAGAGAGAGAGAGAGAGAGAGAGAGAGAGAGAGAGAGAGAGAGAGAGAGAGAGAGAGAGAGAGAGAGAAGCTGCAATTACTAGCATTTATGACAGCAACTGTGACTATGGGGAATGATTTTCTGAAAGCTAATTCAGTCTTCATGATGGCCATTTGTAGAAGTAAATAGTTTGTTGTTGCCATAGAGGATTTAGAGAGTTCTTTTTCTTTTTTTTTTTTCCATCATCGAGCTAAGCCATTCAAGTTCAGTCGTGAAAGCTATGGAGATACACAGGACAACAGGACAGAGATCTTATTAAAAAGCATTAATTTCTCTGGTCTTAAATTAATGTGCCGTGTCTTTGCTTCCCTACATAATGAGAGAAAGAGTAGTGCATAATTAGGCATCACCTCATGACAGTGTGTGCTGTTCATCAAACAGTTATAATGATTGTCATGGAAGGGAGGTTTGGGTTTATTCTTGGAATAAATATCTTTGGTGGTGAAAAATGAAGCATCAAATATTACACATTAGGACCTTAGAATTATTTAAACTATTTAAATGAATTTCTCCTCTGTCTGTCTGTCTGTCTGTCTGTCTGTCTCTCTGTGTGCGTGTGTGCATGTCCGTGAGTTGCCCCAAGAAGCACAGAAGAGGGCATTAGATTCTTGGGTGCTGTAATTACAGGAATCTGTGAATAACCCAATTTGAGTGCTGGGAATTGAACCTGGGTTTTCTGGAAGGAGAGGAAATTCTCATAACCACTGAACCACCTCTTTAGCTTCAGGATGTATGTATGTATGTATGTGTATGTATGTATGTAAATATATACTTACATACATGTATACACATATATATGTACATAATTGAATTACTGATTTGTATTCTGAGAGGTTCCTACTGAAGATCACCTCTAGCATGTTATTTTAGGGTGTGTCTTCTCATTATTTAAAGTATTTTAATATATTGAAGGGAAGGCATAAGTAAAGTAAGAGACACTGCTTTTGTTATTTGTGCATTTGTCTTACTGAACATACCCTCTAAGTGGATTTAAAACACCAAAGTCAATTTTATGTTTTAGTATTAAAATAACAATGTGAAAGTTTTAAAGATTTATATGAGCAGTTTATTCAGCCTGACCTCAAAGCAAGTAGGAAATGGGTGCTTTAATTAGCTTGCAATATTTATTGGTGTGATATGGTTAAAATTGCCATTGCCTTGACACTTTTCCTTGGCTATGGATAGAATTCATTTATTCTATCACCTTGGATTATTATAATCTCTATTTCCCTCACACCAGTGGTGCTAATCTCATAATCATAGTCCTCTGTATTCTTATACTTAAGAGTCCAACAGTACGGTTTAGTTGTCATTTCAAAAATCTCAAATCACTTGTACTGTTCTTGACATGTAATCACCAAGGCTCTTTGTCTGAATTGGACTTGTCGCAGCAGCTTGGGATCACTTTATCAGATCTGATGGCATGCTATTCAACTTTTTCAATAGCCTCACGTCAGAAGTGTACATAAAAGATTTCATATGGGTAAGTTTAAAAATGTTCAAAGAAATGAAGAATTTTCAGGGAATGAGAATGGTTCCTCAGACTTTTAGTTTCATAGGGAAGAAATTCTTCAGTTTTTAATCTTGAATTCCTGTCTTCATTGAGGTTCATTGGGTGAGGAGATTGTGATTTCAATAATGAAACTCAGGCTAGAAAGCCAGTTGTATTTGCATTTATAGTAGCAAAGGTAAAAGAATGGAAAATATCAGCATTTTTAAATTCTACTTAGAATAACATCAGATACTTAGGAATAAATTTAGTGAAAATGTGCCCAATGTATTTATAGAAAACATGAAATATTTTTCAAAAAAATACTAGAGGACTTTTGCAACTGAAGAGGAATACTATGTTCATGGATTGAAAGTTTGGTATTGTTAAGAATTAATTATCCCTCTAGTCTACAGAAATATGTAGACTTAATATATTAAAATGTGAGATGTGCACGAATCTGTTATTGTTTTTCTGACAATTTACATTTGGTTTTGTTGGAATCAAGAATCCAGTGGGTTGTGGCCATGCTGACAATGGCTAGTCTCATTGACACATTGTTTTATCTTCTTATTTAAAGGTACCTCTGTCATCCCTCTATAAGGACCCTTGTTACTATATGTAGGACCATTTGGGTCATTTATAATAATCTTTCCATTCTCCATCTATAATTTTGTCTTATCTGTGAAGAAGCCACTTTCACTATAAGTATCAATTCTTGGGTTCTAGAAATTAGGGGATTAAGAATGAGATTTATACAGTTTTGCAAACTTCACCTATGTCCCATCAATGTCAATTACTTAATTATTTCCAAATCACTTAATTAACATTAACTGTGAAGGGGCTATCTTCCTATCTACATTTCAAGGAACCTAATACTTTGCCTTATGTAACATTGATGATTAAGCTCATTGTATTTAAGATTTACTTAGAGTCCTACTCTAGGCTTGTAGAAAATTACATAGCAGTTGTAAGAAGGACTTAGGAGTCTATCTTAATTAACTTTTGTGTGTATATATTTTAACAAAATATCCCCTAGAATGTCTGGTGCAGATTGTCCAAGAGCCACTCACTGATGAACATGGGCATAGAAAAAATGTTGATTCTCCAGGAAGAATGATGATTTAGGTATTTGGTTAAAGAGAAAAAAATTGCAATAATGATTTATAAATGATAATAGAATAAATATTTCTTGGTGGTCAAAATCAAGTCTTGTGTATAAAATGAAGACTACAGTAATAAAATTGTGCTCCAAGTCAGATTAACATTACCTGTGTATATGGTAGCTGGTCTAGCCACTATAACAGAAACGTAAAAGTTTCATTCAGATTAGTGATATGTTACTTTTAAAACTTACTATAATTACATTTCTAACTATCTGCATTTATTCTGTGACAGCGTGAGGTATACTTTAGATGTTCAAAATCAAACTTATTTTAATAAATAAATGCAAAGAAATAAAAGGGTACGATCGAAAAGGTCCCAACTTAGGTTAAAGAATTAGAATGTTTGTCTGGTTCATGGAAGACCTGGGAGGCAAACTCTGGGTTATATCCCAAGTAGCATATTATCATTTATGGAGAGAAATAGTCAGCTTGGATATAAATAAGATATTCTGAAATTCTTGGAACCCCAGAGAATCTCTAGTCCCACTGGCCATTACAATAGCCTGTTCAGTTTAGTTTCAAGTGACTGAGCTTCTGGATTAGCAAACCTCTATGATTTGATTTTAGTAGGTTGTCACAAGCACATTTTCTACTTGGGTAAATAGAGTTTATGTCAGGTGGTAATGTCAGAGTTTTGAAAAAATTAATATATTCATAACTAAATTGTGCATGTTTATGCAATTCAGCTAACCTTTCAAACATTTTAAATTTTCTTTTTTTCTCATTTTAAAAATTAATTTTTTTGAGAATTTCCAATCAAGATAGAGAGACTCTGGTCAACTGGCCTACCTTCTCAATCCATCCACTATAGTTTGAGATATGATATTTTCTAATTGGGAAAGCAAAAGGTGGCAAAACCATTGGTTTAAGGCTATGTGGAAGTTATGGTCACAGCATGGTCAGTTGAAAAGCTACTTGCAGTTTTGCTTATATTTGAGTACCAAAAACATGGCTTCCATTGCTATGAAGCAGAAGTTTTCTTTCCTTTTCTTCTACATCAACTTGGTATAGCAAATAGAAAATAACAGAGCAAATGGCTGTTCTCCGTGATTCATTTTCAGTCATTTTTCTATCAGGTCATATTAAATTTCTGGATAGCATCAGGTCTGTTGCTTTCTAATTTTAACAGATGAGCTTTGACCATTTTGATTGTTTCCAATTTGACATAATGACTATGTGGAATGACAGCCTGACTTAGTTCTTCAGGGACTTACTAAGGCTTCTATCTTTACCCAGGGTACCTTCCTTTGATTTATTAACTGCTTTTGAAGAACATAAATGCATGCTCTACAGTGCTGGAAAAGCAGTGCCCAAGACACAGTTCTGAGTTCTCCTAGCCTCATCAGTATGTAAATCATTGAATAGACCACAAAAGTCCCACCAGCAAAATAAGCGGAATGACATTGCCACCATTGCATATGGATGAAGCCATGGCTGATAAATCTCCTCTCCACATGCACTTTCTTGTTGCATTATTTATAAACTTCAAAATAGCAAGTTGACTCCTACAATAATTTGTTGGCACTGTTCTCATCCTAGTGGGGGTCTGTGCACTGTAACGTGATCCTTCCATGAAAAGCAGTTATCCTTTCCTCTGATAACAAAATTGTTACTCTAGACTTAGCAAAAATCTCTTTAACTTTTTGGGCTTTTATAATCTTAGAAGATGGAAGACCAATTGACATTTATCATTCTTTAGTGGTTTTTATGCAGCTTGGAAAGTATTTTATATATGTCTCCATGATAATTTTTTCCATGATAATTTTTAATTAGAGTTTGAGATTTTTTTAAAGGGATACTGTTTCATTTAAGCATTTGTATAAGTATTCTCAGTGGTATTTAGTTAAATTCTTCTTCCTCCAAGTCTTCTTTTCTATTTCAAGGTTAATAACTACTGGAAATGTTCACAGAGACAGCAAGAGTGGTTAAGCAAAATTTAATGTTAAGTAGTGAAGGAAGCCAGGAAAGGAAAAAATGACTTTTTGTAATATTGACATAAAATGCATAGGATTCTTCAAGTAAAAACAAGTTTTTTTTTTATTTTTGTTTTGTTTTTGGCAAAAGTTGTTTCTGGAGTTTTTAGAGTAAAAACTTTTCTTCTGGTAGCCTTAACACAGAAGGCTTAGGCACTGGTCTCCATACCTAAATCTAAGAAATAAAAAATAATAAAAAGAGTTATAGAATGTGGATATAGTGGTAAGATGTTCAAATAAAGTTCCTAATGACTTCAGTGCCTCTCTTTGGTAGTGCATACAGGCTTTAGGCTTAAATGGAGGGCAAGAGATATGGAGAACTATACAGCTCTAGGTATGGCCATCCACTGACCTGTTACGAGTCATGCTCTTGCCTGTCTTGTAAAGTGGTCCCAGGAATTTGTAAGTTGTCACTGTTAATCATTTAGAGTGTAGCTTCACACTCATGGATAATAGATTTCATCTGGGTTGTCTATTGGGATGACCTATCCAGTGAGACTCTGCTGTCTATGGAATCCAAGGTAATGGTAGGTTAGCAAAATGATTTATCTTTGTACCTTCATCCACAAACAGGCAGAAAGTCAGGATTTCAACCTGTATATATATGTATAGATATATGCATATATATTTGAATATATACAGATTCCAGTGAGACGTCAATGTCATTAGCAAAAACTAATTTAATTTAATTTACACAAGGATTGCCTATAAAATACTCAAGTTTCACTGAGGAAATGAATACTTACTTTTGGTCTTATGTGTGAACACTCTTTTAGAACAACCAAATATATTAAAGTGAGCTTAGAGACTGAAAGAAATGCTCAAGTTAAAAGTACTTTTGAGCTCTCTGGTGGAATTTTTGGGGTCACAAGTATACTATCATATCATCAGCAAATAGTGATAATTTGACTTCTTCCTTTCCAATTCGTATCCCTTTGATCTCTTTTGTTGTCTAATTGCTCTGGCTAGGACATCAAGTATAATATTGAATAGGTAGGGAGAGAGTAGGCAGCCTGTCTAGTCCCTGATTTTAGTGGGATTGTTTCAAGTTTCTCTCCATTTAGTTTGATGTTGGCTAATGGTTTGCTGTATATTGCTTTTACTATGTTTAAGTATGGGCCTTGAGTTACGTATCTTTCCAAGACTTTTATCATGAAAAGATGTTGGATTTTGTCAAATGCTTTCTCAGCATCTAATGAGATGATCATATGTTTTTTTTTTCTTTGAGTTTGTTTATGTAGTGAATTACATTGATGGATTTCCAAATATTGAACCATCCCTGCATCCCTGGGATAAAGCCTACTTGATCATGATAGATGATTGTTTTGATGTGTTCTTGGATTTGGTTTGCAAGAATTTTATTGAGTATTTTTACATCGATATTCATAAGGGAAATTGGTCTGCTCCTAAACCCGATAAACAACTTCAGCAAAGTAGCTGGATATAAAATTAACTCAAGCAAATCAGTGGCCTTTCTCTACATAAAGGATAAACAGGTTGAGAAAGAAATTAGGGAAACAACACGTTTCACAATAGTCACAAATAATATAAAATACCTTGGTGTGACTCTAACTAAGCAAGTGAAAGATCTATTTGACAAAAAACTTCAAGTCTCTGAAGAAGGAAATTGAACAAGATCTCAGAAAATGGAAAGATCTCCCATGCTTGTGGATTGGCAGGGTTAATATAGTAAAAGTGGCCATTTTGCAGAAAACAATCTACAGATTCAATGCAATCCCCATTAAAATTCCAACCCAATTCTTTCCAGACTTAGCAAGAGCAATTTGCAAATTCGTCTGGAACAACAAAAATCCCAGGATAGCCAAAACTATTCTCTACAACAAAGGAACCTCTGGTGGAATCACAGTCCCAGACCTTAAGCTATACTACAGAGCAATTGTGATAAAAAC
>NW_022196905.1:197788649-197788842 GCF_008632895.1 Mastomys coucha
ATTGAAGACCCAGAAATAAAGCCACAAACCTATGGACACTTGATCTTTGACAAAGGAGCTAAAACCATCCAGTGGGAAAAAGACAGCATTTTCAACATATGGTGCTGGCTCAACTGGCGGTTAGAATGTAGAAGAATGCAAATCGATCCATTCTTATCTCCTTGTACAAAGCTCAAGTCCAAGTGGATCAAGG
>NW_022196905.1:197790223-197795209 GCF_008632895.1 Mastomys coucha
CTTGGAAATACTGTCCTTCAGGTTTCTGGGTAGGAGACACCAGACACTGAATGAATTCTTAATAGTCTAAGAGTTGTAGAGATTAACTTTGGAGCAGAGACTAAAGGAAGGACAATTCAGAGACTGCTCCACCTGGAAATCTTTCCCATATTCAGTCATCAAATCTAGACACTATTGTGAATGCCAGCAAGTGCTGGATGACAGGACCCTGATATAGCTGTCTCCTGAGAGGCTTTGACAGTACCCGACTAATACAGAAGTAGAGGTTCACAACCATCCATTGGACTGAGTACAGGGTCACCAATGAAGTAGATAGAGAAAGGACCCAAGGAGCTGAAGGTTTTGTAGCCCCTAAGCATGAACACCAATATGAACTAACTAGTACCCTCAGAGCTCCCAGGGACTAAAACTCCAACCAAAGAGTACACATGGGAGGATTCATGGCTCCAGCAGCATGTGTATAGCAGAGGATGGCCAAGTCAGTCATCAATGGGAGGAGAGCACCTTGGCCCTGTGAAGGTTCTATGCCCCAGTGTAGGGGAATGCCAGGGCCAGTAAGCAGGAGGGGTGGAATTGTGAGGAGGGGGAGGGGGAAGGGAATAGGGGATTGTGTTAGTTTTAGTTTTTTTATTTTATTTTATTTTTTTTTTATTTTTTCTCTTTTTTTTGAAGGGAACCTGGGAAAAGAGATATCGTAAATAAAAAAATCTAGTAAAAATACAGACTAAAAAAAAGGTACTTTTGAATAAGCTGTTTAAAGAACAGAGGTGTGTGTGGGGTAGAGGAAACAGAATAAAAGGACAAGTTACTTTGTTTTGGTTTTTAAAAGAGTTTTTAGTCATCATATCTGTCAGCAAGATTTTAGAAGCTCCCAGTTCCGTTTCTTTCGTATCATCTCTTTACATCAAGGGCTATGTTTGAATGTTGCTTGTAGACTATCAATCAAATCTTAGGTCTTTCTCCAGAATGTCAGTTTGCTGTTGCTGAAACACAGCTCTAAAATGTGCTATTGAAATGTGGTATTCTTCTTCTTTCTCACATAATTATTTTCAATAATTTTCCTTTTAGCGAACATGTTTAGTGGGAAAGTTTGAATTTAGTCCTCAGACAACATTATAGCCCTATCTTGATGTACTTGCATGACTATGAAAGAGTGTGCAGAAACAGCCTCCATTCCCAGGTGAGTTGTCCGGGAGGAGAAAGCCAATGAACAGGCACTGCTCTTCAGTCATCAGATAAATATTAATGGAAAGCTGAATGCTTGCAACTTGCTGTCAAACTCCACTGAATGTACACTGTCTCATCACTTTCCTCTTACTCTTGTGATGCTGATAGGTCATGTGGTTAGCTTCCATAATCATCATCTAGTTTTAGGACACTCTGCAACCAGATGATTTCTTTATTATATGGGCATCATTATATTATATGGGAATCACTCAGTAGGTGAACACCACCCTTTACTCCCTTCAGGTTTGAAGGTATCTCCATGAGAGCTATTTCCTAAACAAGGCCTCAGGTGTATGTGATGTTTTGACTTCATATAACACTTTCCTTCAGTAATAACCATCCATTCAGAGTGCTGAAGAGAATATGAACCCAGAATATCATTTTTAGTTCCAATATATGACTGTTTTAAAGGTCAAGTTACAAACATTTCTTCTATTCATTCTGTGTTTCGGGAACAGGAAATTTTTCTAACTCATGATAGTTGATCTTTCTGCATTCTCTAGGTAATGTAAGAATATTTCTCTCTTTGGATTGCTGGCTATTTTATCCTTAATTGCACATATTCCTGAATTGGAGTTGACCACTCTGTGATATTCAGCTGAAAACTTGGATGCTATTTCCACAAATAAGTACTCAAGGGAACCACAGAAATAATTCCTCCTTGGGTTGCTACTGTTCCAGAGGTGGCTAACTTCTTCTCCAAGGACCCTTTTTCCCTTGAATATATATTCCTTGGTAAATGAAAGCTGAAAATTACCTTCACTGAACCCTTTCTAAATTTCCTAATAATTCTTCAGAAAGTAAACTTATTTTTAGAGGTCTTGTTGAATTAACCTTCAGTAGTTTATGTAATATAACAGACCATGAAGCTTACTTTTAAATATATTAGGAAGGTGACACATAGAACTTGAAAAATGGAATAATAAAAAGCAAAAGGCTCCAGCTGAGGTAAGTATAAAGGAGGGAATACATGGAGGGATAAATAACACTAAAGACCATTCTAGGAAGACATAGAGAAGCCTCCCACTCTGGAAGCTTCAAACACACACCACACACACACACACACACACACACACACACACATACACACACATATACACACACATACATAATACACATACATACACACATACACACATACATACACACACATACATACACACATACACATACATACACACACACATACATACACACATACATACACACATACATACGCACACATACATACATATATACACACACATACATAATACACATACATACACACATACACACATACATACACACACATACATACGCACACATACATACATATATACACACACATACATACACACATACATACACACATACATACACACACATATACACACACATACATAATACACATACATACACACACATGCATACATATATACACACACATACATACACACAAACACACATACATACACACACATACACACATACATAACACACACATACATACACACACATACATACACACACACATACACACACATACACACACACATACACACACACATACACACACACACACATGATCTAGAGTTTTAAAATAGAGTTAGTTACCTATAACAGTGCAACAATGCCCTTTCTAGACAACAGAAGGTAATACAAATTCTAGCACCAGGAATAGGAGACTTCTTTTGGTGGTTTTAGCCAGTAAAGTGCCAGACATTATAGAATGTTGTCATTGTTCTTGGTTAGCTTTGAGAACTTGATGGTAACACTCTATGCCTGAAGTCCAATAGTAACAGAATATGGAGGAATCTAGATGGTACAGAGTCAGAAGCTTTAGCCCTACTAGATGGTTTCCATAGTGCTGAAAGTTACTATGCCCATGACTAGAGGTTCAAGTAATAATCAATCTTACACAACAGTGAACCCTGGAGACTGCAGTAATGATTACTGTGAGGTACAGTAATCTGGCCTGGCAAGATATGTTCAACCAGTTCAGTAGTGGCATGAATACCATGGAAGTAACCAACCACTTTCTCATTAGATTTAAGTCATGCTCCACAAGATGAAACTCATACCTAGCATTGGGGCTATGGCTAGGCAAAACGGACATACCATTAAACTGACTCCCAATAGATCTATGAATTTAACTGTCATTTGAGATCCTTTTATTTTATAGTTTTTAACTCAGAGACTTACAACTGGCCAAGGTGCAGAGAGCCAGAGACTGCAGAATGCTTGGTCCTAAATGGAACGTATGTACTATAACCCTTTCTCCAGGCTCAGGAGTCATTGTGGAAGAGGGGTCAGAAAGACTGTACGAGCCAGAGGCAGTGGATGATTACATGCAAACAGTGCCTTATGGATAGCTATGTACATGAAACTCACAGTCTAGGCAAAACTAAATCCCAGCATGAAGATGGGAGTTGGGCATACAATCCTACCCTTAGCCACAGAGCTATGGAAAATGTAAGCTTCTAGGAGAGAGAGCAGAGAAAGTTTTCCCTAAGATGAGTCCAGGTGAGTCATCTATGTGTCTGTGGAAGAGCGTACAACCAAGAATATTCAGGCAGCACAAATTACTTTAAAGATTAGCTTTGGTTTGGTTTCTAGTGTAATAGTAAAGCATTATTATCAAAATCAACTTGGGGAGAAAGGGGCATACTTCATCTTAGGACTCTCCGATCATATTCCATCACTGAAAGAAGTCAAGGCAGGAACTCACTACAGGAACTAGAAATCAGGCACTGAAACAGCAGCCATTGTTTAGAGGTAAAACCACCCATACTGGGCTGTATTTTTCCACATTAATTGTCAATTAAAACCATACCCTACAGATTTGCCTACAGCTCAATTTTATAGAAACACTTTTTCAATTAAGATCCCCTCTTCCCAGATATGGTAAGATCTGAGTCAGTTTTACATGAAATTAATCATTATAAGGTTTGAAAAAGGACTAAGATTCTATTGAATAGAAAGGAGAAATGGATTTGGGAAGAGCTAGGAGAGAGAGAGTTAAATATGATTAAAGCATGTGTAAAACTCCAAAAGAATTAATAAAACTTTAAAAAGTGAAAGGCACTACATATTGTACTATTTAGGAAGAACCAACATTTACCATTTGATTTATTTTCTCACAAGTTTATATATATATACTCCTCCCCATTTTATGGGTGATTTTATATTTTATTAAAATTTTAAATTACATTATAATTATATCACCTCTCCTTTTTCAGTCACTTCAAATTCAACTTATGCTCCCCTTACTACATTATTCAACAGGACCATTTTAAGAGTAGCTTATTGCATAGCTTAAGGGTATATAAATTTATCCCAACATATTCATGTTTACTTACAAAACATGGTTTTTATAATCTAAATTAACTTCTCAGAGAATGTTTCTACATATTATTTTGGTTGATTATTTCCTTAAGGTACATTTTTTTTAAGGATGAAAATTATCAGACAAAGATGAAAACAAGCACACAAACAAATTCAACATTGATGAATATTTTCAATGGCTTTTCAGAACTATTTTCTACTTGACTTTTTCACCTTATCCAGTAAATTATTTTCTTTCTGATTATTTGGAATTCAGTAGTATCTTCCTTGAAATTTATTGTTGGCGCATTAACCACATCAAATAGTCTTAAATTCTTATCAGTATTTTTACTTCTTTGGGAAATTTCTGTGGGTATATAGTTTATAGTTTTAACTATACAGTTACATCTCTTACATTCATACACACACTTTACTTTTCTTCTTTTTTTCTTT
>NW_022196905.1:197795219-197796207 GCF_008632895.1 Mastomys coucha
TGCCTCCCAAGTGCTGGGATTAAAGGCGTGCGCCACCACTGCCCGGCCTTTTTTTCTTTAAAGGAACACTAATCTGCTTGGTCAAGCCCTTCCATTTCTCCTGTTTGAGCAAGGAGATAGCACAATCTCCATCAAAGTCCTTGGTTAAATAAGGATCTCAGAGCTGAGCCAGAACCTTGGCTCCCATTCCTTCACCCCAGGAATGTGGATGACCAATGGAAAGTTTTTGAAAGGTACTTACAAGGAAATTATTTGTGATTGTGATCTAGTGTAACTGAAAAGAATCTTAATGGGAAAATGTGAAATGAACTAAAACGCAATAATGTCTAGTGCTTTCCTCCATTCCAATCTTGCTCATAGACATAAGGATCTAAATACCTAAAAGGTTGAAGTTTAAGTGACCCAAGTTCTAATTTGGTCATAATGGGGATATTTAATATAAAGAATATAAATCCTATATACTTTATATACTATATACTATATAAATTCTGGATAATAAATATAAATATAAAGTCCTATTTTCTATTTCTCCCATTATTCACAAATAGAAAAATTTCAGGACACTACTTTTTTTAAAAACTTTTATTGCATTATGATGAGAAAAGTTACATGATTTCAATTTATCTGGATTTGTTAACATTTAAAAACATTTTAATTAAATAGAATTGAATCACATTCTTGTTCCCCTTTTGTACCACCGCTCCTCCCATAGACTCCCCCTTCAATACCTATAATATCTTTTTTGTCATATTTCCTTAAAATTTATAAAGTATTGTAACAATAAAAATAAGTATTATAAAAGTTGTTTGATATAACAATCAATTTAACAGTCTTATGTAGATGCTCATCTACAGCAATAGTGAAAATACATTTTTCTCAATATAAATTTTAAATAACTCCAAATATATTAGCTATATACCTAAAAATAATACATCACTACTAGTAGTTTCTTAAATGAACATGAATATATAAAGTCTTTTTGTTTGTT
>NW_022196905.1:197798096-197809199 GCF_008632895.1 Mastomys coucha
TATTATGTGATGGGAGGAATTTCTTTTCTGGTCCAGTCTATTTGGAGTTCTGTAGGCTTCTTGTTCATGGGCTTCTCTTTCTTTAGGTTCTGGAAGTTTTCTTCTATAATTTTGTTGAAGATATTTACTGGCCAATTACATTGGGAGTCTTCACTCTCTTCTAAACCTATTATCCTTAGGTTTGGTCTTCTCGGTGTGCCCTGGATTTCCTGGATGTTTTGGGTTAGGAGCTTTTTTGCTTTTTGCATTTTCTTTGACTGTTGTGTCAATGTTTTCTTAGGTGTCTTCTGCCCCTGAGATTCTCTCTTCTATCTCTTGCATTCTGTTGGTGATGCTTGCATCTATGGCTTCTGATTTCTTTCCTAGGTTTTGTATCTCCAGAGTTGTCTCTCTTTCTGATTTCTTTATTGTTTCTATTTCCATTTTTAGATTCCGGATGGTTTTGCTCATTTCCTTCACCTGTTTGATTGTGTTTTCCTGTAGTTCTTTATGTGATTTTTGTGTTTCCTCTTTAAGAGCTTCTAGCTCTTTACCTGTGTTCTCCTGTATTTCTTTGAGGGTGCTATTTATGTCTTTCTTAAGGTCCTGTATCATCATTCTGATAAGTGATTTTAGATCTGAATCTTGCTTTTTCAGTGTGATGGTGTGTCCAGGACTTGCTATGGTGGGTGAATTGGGTTCTGATGATGGTAAGTGACCTTGGTTTGTGTTGTTTATTTTTGTATGCTTGCCCCCCACCATCTGGTTAACTCTAGTGCCCTTGCTAAATCTGACTGGAGCCTGTCCTTCCTATGATCCTGGTTGTGTCAAAACTCCTCAGAGTCAGGCTGTCTCTGTGATCCTGTGATTCTGGGATCCTAGGATCCTGGTCTTGTTAGATCACCTGGGAGTGTGGCTTTCTCTGTGAGTTGTGGGACTGGCTGCAGAGCTTGTGCCCAAGTCTGCTCAGAACACTAACCCAGACAGACCGGAAGGAACCCGAGTCACTAGGCTGGTGGAGTTCCTGTGTGCATGGTCCCGCTGGTCCCAGTTACTCCCAGTGTTGGGACAGATGTTGGTTCCTGCTCACCTCTGATCCTGGGTGTGTCAGAGTGCCTGGGAGTGGATCTTCCTCTGGGTGTTGTGGCCAGGACACTACTTTTGCTTCTCTGGTTTTGTGCTTTTAAAATTCCTGACATGAGTCCATCTTTACTCTCTGTGTAGACACTGAGCTGTCATTGTTTGTGTCCTTCTCTTTGCATCTTTTCTGACCTCTAGGATGCACAGGCTATAGCAATCTATGCTTGAGTGAGTCGTCACTGACTAATGGGTTACTCAAAGTGACTATTAGGGTGATTCATGTTTTCAGTAGGACTTCAGATCCTTTTAAATTTCATTTATGAAAAAAGAAATGCTAAATCATGAAAGTCTCTAGTCTTTTAGTAAATAGTTGCTTTATTGCAAACACTTGCCATTTTGATCTTTGTGCTGTGTAAACATTTGAAACAAATCTGATGTATATTAAGCTCATCAAGTTCTTGATGGATAACCTTTCTCATTCAATCTGGTTTCTTTTCTGCATTGAGAGTGAACTGTGGTGTTTTCAGTAGTATACAGCAGAATGAGGCAGGGTTCCCGAAATGTTCAAGCATGGTTAACGTCATCAGTAACATTGGAGCACAACACTGAAGAGAATTTTATAGTTTGAATCATTCCCAAAAGAGGTATTAGTGGCCAGCAGGACACATGAGGCCAAAAAAAGGGCAGTGTATAGGCTGAAATACTCTAGTGCTAATCACATGTATTTTCCAATGTTGACGTTAAAATCATGTTTTTAAAAGTGTGGTAGTTTTTCTTTGCCTTGGTTATGTTTTTCTGGTCTCCTTTCCCTGGCAGTTATTGAACAGCTTTTTGAAAGACAAAAAGAAAAGGATATGGCACAAAGCCAGACCATTAGTGGAAGAACATTTATGTTGCTTAGCTAAAGGCCTTCAAAGACTGGGAATTCGAATTTGTCAGTTCCCTGTATTTTCCTGTTGAATCTCTGCAGCTGCTGAGCATTGCCAATATGTACATACAAGTAAGCTGTTTTAGGCTATTAAAATATAGATTTGTAAAGTGAGGATATTTTCTTCTTGTCCTTCACTATGGTGAGTAGGTTTTAAAATACATAAATTACAACTGCAGAATAAATTTAAAATCAGAAAAATGGAGAAATAAAGCTGTGAATATTTACCTTTCTATATTTTACAGTCTCTGGCACCATGGACCTGCACTAGAGCCATTTCATTGCATTTTATGTAGGTTACCTAGACTGTGTAGAAGATTCCAAAGTGATTTCAGAGAAAAAGGAAATTTGGAAAAACATATAGGTGTCAATTAATTCTTTAATAAAAAGAATATTTTCATTATTATCTTATTATAAATAATGTATACTAGATAATGTTTTGCATTCTTGTCTTGGGCTTTGCATAGAAAAACAATCACGTTTACTTATAACTTGGCCCTTAATGGTATTTTACAGGAAATGTCTCCTTTCTGGAGTGAAATTAAATTATGGTACAGTACTACAATCCTTATCACAAAGCTTTCTTTAATTTGGGAGAGAGCTTTGTAGAATAATTGATCAAAATTAACAAGAGGTATATGGACAGATTAGCTAACATGTGCTGTCTAGTTCTTCCTTTCTGAAAGGCAGGAGTTTGAGGACAAATGTAAGTGACGAGATCATTCTATAATGGTACATACTCTAACCTCTATCCATGTCTGACTCATTCTTCCAATAGGCTTTCATTAGATCGAACTTGGCCACTTCTGTCACAACCAACATGAAGCCCAGCCACAGGTCCCTTCTCCTATTTATTTTTGATCTGTGTCTCTGTTGAATCCCCTTTTCTTATCCTTTCCACCATTTTAGTCCATGTTGGTCCCTATATATGGACAATGACTTGGGTTACTTTGTATATTTTCTCATTTTCATGGACTTCTTTATCTCTATTGAACATTGGGAACTCCAGAGAGGTGTGAGGGATTCTTTCTGTGACGCCAAGCCTCAAACCTCCTCTTGAGGTTGAGGTTGGGAGACCATTCTTGAGGAATGAATAGAGATAGCTAACTATTGAAAGATTACCAATGATGAGTCTCTTTTACCCTTTGTTCATCTGTTGACAGTAGGTGGCTAGAAGGTTTCAGGCTAAGATGGTGATATCTAATTAAGTTGAAGGAAAAAGGGTATTGATGCTTTTTACTTTAGAAAACTCTCTGCAGAAAAGGCATTCTTTTATGTGTACTACTTTTATGTGTTTTCTAGAGAAACCATTGCTTGCACAAGAAAATCTGTTTAATTTGGCTTTCTCAGGTTTTTCCAAGGTCTAAACCTGGGACCAAATGTCTCCCATTGGAGGTTCTGACAATACTAAGATTATTAGCTTCATTTATTTCCCTGTAGGTTCACCAAGAAGTTCTACTTTACATAACTGCCCCTTAATTATGATAACCCAACTTAGTATAATAAGAGGTCAGAGAGGTGAGCATCATAGTCATTTCAGAGATACTGTATTTGTAAGGAAAAGCTATCCCTTTGCTATCCCATGAGTCAAAAGCTTGGGTGTCTGAGACTTAAGGAGTCAGGCTACTCGCTTTCTAGCTGGAGGTTCTGTCATATCAGAAAGAGATGAGATACTAGGGACACACTGTCAGGTAGAAAACAAAACAAAACAAAAAACCCAAAAACTTGGAAATACTGTCCTTCAGGTTTCTGGGTAGGAGACACCAGACACTGAATGAATTCTTAATAGTCTTACCTGCATGACAGGTAATGTGACTGACTAGAGAAGGGTGTAAGACACTATGACATTACTATCTGGGGATATATCACTGGAGCCAGACTAGACCTAATAGATAATATGCTCAAGTGATCTGTTATTCCCATTGTATAGGGTTTGATTGATGTCATTTCATAGGTTATCATAACCATGTAGATGCCCCTTGAGGAGAGCAGCATCAACAGTTAATGAATGTTACTCACTTCAGCTTACCATTCCCATGCCTGCATAGATTGAATTTTTGCATGAATATAGCCTAGGAGGTTCAGGGACATTCTGTGCTTGTATCCTGTCCCTTCCCTCTTTTGGTTCTTAGACAAGATGGCAGATACAGGAGACAAAGAAAGCTCACAGTTATATATACACATATTCATTACCCATATGCATTGAGTAAAACATCTTTAATCAACTAGATATGTGTGTAACATAAAATATGGAAAATCTTAATTGTCCATCAGTGAGAGAATGGATTAATAAAATATATTGTAATAGTCATAAAGTCAAACATTTTAGAAAAGTCAGAGATTTTAAACAAAATTAGTGTAACTGTAAAAAGTTCAGTATACCATGATTTATGGAAGATACAATAAAACCAAAGTGTGGGTGCATTGGTCCTTCTTAAAACGACAACAAAATACTCAGGAGCAAATATGGTGATAAAGTGTAGAGCAGAGACTAAAGGAAAGGTCACCCAAAGACTTTCCCACCTGGGGATTCATCCCATATACAGTTACCAAACCCAGACATTATTATGGGTGCCAAGAAGTGCATGGTGAAAGGAGCCTGATATGGCTGTCTCCTGAGAGGCCCTGCCAGAGTCTTACAAAAACAGAAGCAGGTGTTCACAGCCAACCACTGGACTGAGCGTGGGGTCCCCAATAGAGGAGTTAGAGAAAGGACTGAAGGAGTTGAAGGGGTTTGCAACCCCATAGGAAGAACAATGATATCAACCAACCATAACCCCAGAACTCCCATGGAACTAAGCCATCAACAAGGGAGTACACATGGCTACAGGATGGCTTTGTCATGCATCAATGGAAAGAGAGGTCCTTGGTCTTATGAAGGCTCCATAGATGCCCCAGTATAGGGGAATCAAGGGAGGGAAGGTGGGAATGGGTGGGTAGGTGGGTGGAGGAACACCCTCATAGAAGCAGGGGGAGGGAAGATGTGATAGGGGGTTTCTGGGAGGGAGGGAAGCTGGGAAAGAAGATAACATTTGAAATTTAAATAAAGAAAATATCCAATAAAAATAATAAAAAATAAAAATTAAGTAATACCAGGAAAAAGAAAACCATATACAAAAGTCAAATCATGTTTATCGTGGGCACATGGATGATTATGTATATATGTACATATGCTTATAAATTAAAGATTAACCAAAAGTCATCCTATCATTTCTATTTCTGTGGTTTAATAATCGATATAGCTACTGCTAGTTTTTCTTGGCTTTTGCCTTATCAGGGTCTCAACTTCTTACTTGAACTTTGCCATGAGCATCTCATTGTCTGTGGGTTCAAATGACCAGTACAGAGAAAATAATGCTTGCAAAAAATGGAACAAAAATACCTTTGTATGTATGTATGTATGTATGTATTTATTGTATGTATTATATAAATTTTATGGCTTAAGTCTTGTGAAAGGGGATTAAGAGAAGTGTAGCTGTTAGGAGGAGAGAGACAAATGTGCTGCAAATATGTTTATTCATTTGTTAATTAGAAAAAAACCTTTCCATAAGTGAGGTAGTGCACATAACTGAATTTATTTGAGTAGGAAAGAGGAAGGTATGCTTTATGCTAATCATCATTTTTCCTTTCTCTGCTTTTATGATTAATAAAATTATGTAAGTTACAGTGCTTTAAACAGAAAAATATTACACATAGAGGATAGGCTCAATACTTTGTTTCAGTTTGATGAGGAAGATTACATATATGTTCCCTTGTTCTTGTAAGAAATTATCACCAGGATTAATATTTATGGAATGTTTATCATATACCATGTGTCAGTTTTCAGGCTTTCTAATTAGCTCATGGTTGTCTTGATTTGCATAATTTTGAATGATGGTATTGCATTTAATGGATGTTCTACTTTCCAGGTGAATAGCACTGTGACTTTGAATTGGAAGAGTTCAGATTCTGATTTTAATGATTTCTTGTATGACTTTGTGGGGTTTGTCATCTCTTTGAGTCTTAGTTTTCTTACTACTTAAAAGAGAAACTATGACCTTTGTTACCCTCAGAGCTGTTATCAAATGATGCTGCCCATAAGTAAGACACAATAATGTCTGCACAGCAACATTACATATTTATTTCTGATTGTTTTTGATTTGAGAAATATTATTAAGGGAAAGAACAGTGAAATAAGATTACAGACATGAATTTTATGTTCCAATGTAGCAAATGCAAACAAAAATACTCAAGGCTTGGGTGAGATGACTCAGCGGGTAAGAACACTGACTGCTCTTCTGAAGGTCCTGAATTCAAATCCCAGCAACCACATGGTGGCTCACAACCACCCATAATGAGATCTGACACACTCTTCTGGTGCATCTGAAGACAGCTACAGTGTACTTGCATATAATAATAAGTCTTTAGGGTTGACCAGAGGGAGCAGAGGGCCTAAAAGTCAATTCCCAACAAGCAGATGAAGGTTCACAACTATCTGTACAGCTACAGCATGTTCTCATATACATAAAATAAATAAATAAATCTTTAAAAAAATACTCAAGGCTAAGAAAAATGATGACCTGGCTCCTTTTTCTTCAGTATTTAATGGTAAAACAAAAATGATGCACTTGAAACTACACAGGGTTCAGTGTGTTAAGGTCTGCTGCTTAATCAACAGCAATCATGTCTATATTTTCCTATAGTTATAGCACCAATTAATAATGTAGAAAACAGGAAACTAGAAACATATAATATATTTCTAGGAAAAGAATGTGGGATTGTAAACTGCTACAACCACTCTGGAATCAGTCTGGAGGTTCGCCTGAAAATTGGAAGTAGATCTACCCAAAGACCCAGGTATACCACTCTTGGGAATATACCCAAAAGATGCCCCACCATGCCACAGGGGCACATGTTTCACTATGTTCATAGAGGCCTTGTTTGTGATAGCCAGGAACTGGAAACAACCCTGATGTCCCACAATAGAAGAATGGATACACAAATGTGGTTCATTTACATAATGGAATACTACTCTGCTATTAAGAACAAGGACATCCTGAGTTTTGCAGGCAAATGGATGGAACTAGAAAATATCATCCTGACTGAGGTAACTCAAACCCAAAAGAATGTACATGGAATGTACTTGCTAATAAGTGGATATTAGCCAAAAAAAAAAAAAAAAAAAAGTGCAGAATACCCCAAGATACAGTCCACAGAACTCAAAAGGTCAACAAGCTGAAGTGCCCAAGTGAGAAGACCTCAGTCCCACGTGGGAGAGAGAAGAAAGCAATCACAAGTGGGAAAGGAGGGAGGGACCTGGGAGGGAAAGTGTAAAGGAATGGGGGGGGCGGGGGAGAGGGGAACCTGATCTGGTATTTGTTGAAGGAAAAGGACTAAAGCCCTGAGGGCCAACAGAAAGAATGGAAACAGGTAAACATGGGAAATAGGAGGTTGGGGGGACCCTCCAGAATCCACCAGAGACCTGGGAGGTGAGAGACTCTCAGGACTCAAAGGGAGGGACCTTAGATGAAATGCCCAATAGTAGGGAGAGGGAACTTATAGAGCCCACCGCCAGCAGGAAGACAGGGCATCAAGTGAGGAATGGGGGTAAGATCCCACAGTCACATCTCTGACCCATAATTGTTCCTGTCTGAAAGAATTACAGGGATGGAAATGGAGAGGAACCTGAGGAAAAGAAGGTCTAGCAACAGGCCCAAAGTGGAATCCAGTTCAAGGGGAGGCCCCAAGGCCTGACACTATTTCTGAGGCTATGGAGTGCTCACGAAAAGGGACCTATCATGATTGCCCTTTGAAACAAGCAGCTGAAAGAGTCAGATGCAGATATTTGCACCCAACCAATGGACAGAAGCAGCTGACCCTTGTTGTTGAATTAGGGAAGGCTGAAAGAAGCTGAGGAGGAGGGTGACCCTATAGAAGGACCAGCAGTCTCAATTAATCTGGACCCATGAGATCTCTTAAACACTGGACTACCAAAGAGATAGCACACATCAGCTGATATGAGGCCCCCAACACACATACAGTAGAGGACTTCTGGGTCTGTGGAGGTATGGAATGTGGAACAGTCGGAGGATGGATGGGGGGGCAGAGATAAAATATGGAGTGTAAAGAAAAATAAATGAAAATTTATAGAAACATAAAAAAGAAAGAAGAATGTCAGGAAATCTAGCTAAGTTCTGTCCTCTAGTAATATCTCAAATAAATCAATTTAGCCATATAAAAATGCTTTTGAAATTTAATCTAAAATAAATGTTTTTCAAATGTATAATGAGGGCCACATTATTTCCATACAAGAATGAGTCTAATTATTTGGCAAATTAATGTAAATTTTATAATGTAAAAGACTTAGACTCAGAGAAGTTGACAGTGTTGCTCAAGAAGATACAGATGTATTGTTCCAAAAGAGATATTAATTTCTTAATAATAATGAACCCTATAAGTAAGTTTTTTTTATAATCTGCATAAAAGTGACTAACAGGAACTGTAAACCAATCTTTTTTTTATGTCTGAAACTGACAAACCACCAGTCACTCCAGGGATATTTTTCCTGTGATTTACATAGGCTATAAGAGTAAAACACATTGGAACTTCAGGTGCATCATGGAATTCTGTTATTGCTTTTCTCTGCTATGTTTTAAATATCAATTTGCATTTCTACTGCTTTATAAACTCTAAAAGAAGGACGTTGAAATACTAACTTCTGAAATACAGCACTGAACTACCATAATACTAGTATGGACTACCACTGTCTCTTTGTATTCTCTCTGTCTCTCTCTGTCTGTCTGTCTCTCTCTCACCTATCATCTCTCTATCATCCCACATATATATACATGTATGTATCTATGTACCTATATATCTATCTATGTATCTATTTATCATCTCTCTATCATCTATCTACCTGTCTGTCTATCTATCTATCTGTCTATCTATCTATCTATCTATCTATCTATCTATCTATCTATCTATCTAAGATGTATCTATTTATGCATCTATCATCTATATCTTTGTATGTATGTATATATGTACATATTTATATTTATGAATGTATGTATGTATATATGCATCTATCTATCTTTCTATGTATGTACATATCTATGTATCTATCATATCTATATATGTATCTGTATATCTATTTATCCGCTATTTATCCATCCACCTATCCATTTATCCATCTATCCACTTATCCATCGACCCATCCATTTGCACACATTCATAATGCATACCATGCTCAATCCCACTTTCCTACAAACTTCTCTCAGCCCCAACTCTTTCTTGATCTCTACAATATATTTGAACAATGCAATAGAATCTATAGCTAGGTAGTATACTATGATACAAAGTATTAATTTTATTGAAAACAAGTAGCATTTGTAGATAAAAAGCTTGATTGAATAATTAAGATGGCTATTTAGTATGTTCAAATTACCTTTAAAAAAACCCCTTGTGATGTTGGACATAGTGATTCTGACTCTGAGGCTCACTCTTTCTTTATTCCTTTCTTCCTTCCTTTCTCTCTCTCTTTCTTTCTTCCTTTCTTTCTATTTTTTACAGTTTTTTTAAAGAATTTTTTATTAGTATTTTTATTTTTTAAATTAATTTGTTTTTTACATTCCATATTTTATCCCCCCCCCACATCCACCCTCCACATCCATACTTCCTCCCAAACCCCCTGTCTCCACATGGATGTCCTCACCCCCTACCTCACCTGACCTCTAAACTTCCTGGGGCCTTCAGTCTCTTGAGGGTTAGGTGCATCATCTCTGAATGAACACAGACCCGGAAGTCCTCTACTGTTTGTGTGTTGGGGGCCTCATATCAGCTGTTGTATGCTGCCTGTTTGGTGGTCCAGTGTTTGAGAGATCTCAGGGGTCCAGATTAATTGAGACTGCTGGTCCTCTTACAGGATCACTCTTCTCAGCTTCTTTCAGCCTTCCCCAATTCAACAACAGAGGTCAGCTGGTTCTGTACAAATATCTGCTTCTGACTCTTTCAGCTGCTTGTTGGGTCTTTCGGAGGGCAGTCATGGTAGGTTCCTTTTTTTGTGAGCACTCCACAGCCTCTGTAATAGTGTCAGGCTTTGGGAGGTCCCAAGGTCTCTGAGGCTCTTTCTTAAGCAGGTAGTTCAACATATGTAGGAACTTACACCCATGAAGTACTGTATTAAAATCTTTAATGACATAGTTTTGTTAATAGTAAATAATAGAAAATAATTAAATTGTGTAATTGTAATACATTGGCCAGGGATATGCATTTGCACTGTTCCTTCCTACAGAATTTGACTTATGTTTTAGGTCTAGAGATTAAACTCAGGGCCTATACATGCTACACATGTGTTCTATCATGAGCTAAAGTGCTGATGTCAGGTTTTGTGTCTACTTAAAAATTATTTTATTTCTCATAACTCTTTTCCACGAGTGCAGCTTTTTCCATAGAACACTTTTTAAATAAAAAGCATTACCCTTTATTTGATATACATAAACCACAGTAAGTGCCTTTCAGTAGTAAAAGGCAGCAGCCTTGACAAAGGGAATTCTGATTAAAACAGCACTTAAGAACATAATAGCCAGAAGCTGGAAAGAACCCAGATAGATGTCTCTTAACAGAGGAATGGACACAACATGTGGTACATTTACACAATGGAATACTACTCAGCTATTAAAAACAATCACTTCATGAAATTCACAGGCAAATGGATGGAACTGGAAAGTATCATGCTGAGTGAGGTAACACAGTCACAAAAGCACACAAATAGTATGCACTCACTGATAAATGGATACTAAGCAAAAAGCACAGAATACCTATGATATAACTCACAGACCATATGAAGCTCAAGAATAAGAATGACAAAAGTGTGGATACTTCACTACTACTTAGAAAGGGAATAAAATAATCAAAGGGGGTAGAGGGTGAGAGGGATTTGGGAGGAAGAAAGGACAGGGAGGGGAAAAGGCGGGGCAGGATCAGGTATGGGAGGAGATGGAGATGATATACAGAGGGTCAAGAAACTGAACAGAAGTGTGTAGCAATGGGGGGTGAGGAACTGGGGGTAGCTACTGGTAAGTCTCAGATGCCAGGAAAGCAAGAGGCTCCCAGGACATAACAGGGATGATATTAGCTGA
>NW_022196905.1:197809300-197813002 GCF_008632895.1 Mastomys coucha
GAGAGAGAGAGAGAGAGAGAGAGAGAGAGAGAGAGAGAGAGAACCTGTAGACACTATATCCAGAGGTTAGGCTCAGCCCCTGATTGAGGGATGGAGCTACCCACCCATCTCCAAAATTTTAACCCAGAATTGCTCCTGTCTAAAGAAAATACAGGGACAAAAAGTGGAATAGACTTAAGGAAAGGCCATCCAGAGACTGCCTCACCTAGGGATCCATCCCACATGCAGCCACCAAACCCAGACACTATTTCTGATGCCAAGAAGTCCATGCTGAGTGGAGCCTGATATAGCTGTCTCCTGAGAGGCTCTTCCAGAGCCTGACAAATACAGAGGTAGATGCTCACAGCCAATCATTGGACTGAGCACAGAGTCCCCAATGGAGGAGTTAGGGGAAGGACTGAAGGAGCTGAAGAGGTTTGCAACCCTACAGGCAGAACAACAGTGTCAACTAACCAGACCTCTCAGAGTTCCCAGGTACTAAACCACCAACCAAAGAGTACACATGGAGGGACTCATGGTCCAGCAGTATATGTAGCAGAGGATTGCCTTATCTGGCATCAGTGAGAGGGGAGGCCCTTGGTCCTGTGAAGGCTCAATGCCCCAGTGTAGGGGAATGCTAGGGCAGTGAGGTGGGAGTGGGTGGATGGGTGGCACCCTCATAGCAGCAAGGGGGAGGGGGTTGTGATAGGAGGTTTCCATAGGGGAAATTAGGAAAGAGGATAATATTTGAAATATAAATAAGTAAAATAATCAATAAAAAAATTGAAAAAAAAAATCAAATCCACTTTACCAGTCAGTTTTACTTAAAACTGGCCTGTCCATTGTTAGGCATCCACAATCTGGATTTTGGTGCTTGAATAAAATTATTGTATACATTAAAAGCTATGAGACATTTGTTTTGTAGTAAGTAAGGCAGTGAAATTACTTATTAGTAGCTTTTTAAAGATAGAGCTTTTATGTCTGCCCTTTCTCCCTTCTTCTTAATTCCAGCAGAGATCATATTTGTTCCAGTGATATACATTTTGGGATTTTTCTAAATGCTCCATCAGGGTGTCCTCTCTTCAGCTGATGGTGTTTTTCTTGTCAGCATCTGTGTAGAATAATCAGTTGACTTGACCTGTGTCCCGCCCAAGCAGACCACTGTGCTTTGGTCTTATGCTTACCTCCCTTTTCTACAAGATGGCACTGGGCATACTTCTGGACAAAAAATTCTCGCTTTTTTTTCAATATCAGCCATTTTAAACCATCTCATAGAGATGGCCAACATGACAAATACTCCAACCTGAAGACGGACTCCCTATTCTCTAGCCCAAGGAAGTATTGGCCCACACTAGGTCCATAAAGCACTTTTAAAAGACTTACTTCACATCTCTATTGTATCTTCCCCTCCCTCTTCTCCTCCCAGTCCTTCTTTCTTACCCCGCCCACTCCCATATCCTCCAGTCTTTCTTTTGTCCTCAGAGATACCAACCTGCCTTGGCATATCAAGTTGCAGTAGGAATGATGTGTCTTCTCCTATTGAGGCTAGACAAAGCAGCCCAGTTAGGGAAAGGGACCCAAAGGCATAGATAGCCCTGCTCCTGCTGTTAGGAGTCCCACATGAAGACCTAAGAGCACAGCAGTTACATTTGTGCTAAGGGTGTAGGCTGCTCCCATGAATGGTCTCTCTTTGGCAATCCAATCGCTATGAGTCCCTGTGGTCTCAGGTTAGTTGATTATGTATGTTTTCCTGTGGTGTCCTTGATCTCTCAGGCTCTTCAATCTTTTAAGGAATAATTGTAAAGAGCATAAATAATTTAAGTCCCAGACTAAGGGAAGGTTAAACAAATTATGCCACATTCATGAAATGTGCATCCTAGAAATTAAAAATAACAACTACAGCATCCTATATCAATGGGGAATGTTTAATTTTTAATGTGAAATAAAATTTCAGCACGGAATTGAATGCTGTGAGGAACAAAATGAAGAATGTCAAAATGCTCACTGTATTGTTTATTGTGATCTGTATTTTTACCCGTTACTTTTATTATATTACTTTTATAAGAGTATCCAGTTTCATTAGCAGTGTATAAACATTCAGGTTTCAATAGACTGATAATTAGCATTTTTTAAGAAGATGGAAAATAATATATTTTAGGTAATACAAATATGGAGAAGCTTACCAGAATTAATTATTTATAACATAGGTCTTGCAAATTCTCAATCACGGGCTCTTTTGTAAGTCTGACTTGCTATGGCTTACTTAATGTAATTACTTATTCCTTGTAGGGCCACTGCACAGTCCATTAATCTAATAATGCTGGTTTCTCACCTTGATTTTTTAATGAAAGGGTTCTCGCAGGGGCACAAGAAGTACAAGCACGTGTGACTTTGTACCTTCTCAGTGAAACTCAGAATAATTTAATGAGCCAAAGAGACAGTTAGTTAAGCCAGGTGACATCCCTGGAAGAACTGCTTTTGCTTCTTCTAGCAGTGTTTGCAAGTCAGTCGGGGAGACTAGAAATGCCAGGGCAAGAGCAACAGGCGGAGCTACAGCTTTTGTAATCTGTGGGTATCAGTTGAATGTATGATGCATTGTGAATTATGGGAATGAGTGAGGGTCTTTCCATCTCCCCCTCCCTCTCCTTCCCCCTCTTTATCTGTGTGTGTATGTGTGTGTGTGTGTGTGTGTGTGTGTGTGTGAGTGTGTGTCCTGATTTATCTATTTCTATGTTCTTGTATGAAGGCAAAATTACATCCTTGGAAGTAGCTCTTTCTGTACTTGTCCACCATTGCTTGCAAGACAAGCATTTTGCTGACTGAGCCATCTCTGAGCCCCTATCTATATTCTTTTCATGATTTCAAAGGGTTCGTGAATATCACCTCAGCCTGCAACACTCCTCACTTCCTTTCTTACAAGATGCAAGGATTCTCAGGAATACCTTGGATTTGGATTGAATTTTTTTTGTCATCTTTAAATTCTCACAATGTCAGAGGAAAAACAATGAACTAGTTGATATTTTTAAAGAACAATTTCTGTTCTATTAGGTTGTAGTAAGATTTTCTCCTTCAACACTACCTATAGCTAGAGTGACCTATCAGCTTAGTATAGACACTTAACACTGAACCTTATTTTATTTGGCCTCTGGCTGAAACACTGCACTTAAAGTCGCATTTCATTTTGTTTATGAAGTCAATAGCACTTGAAAGACTGAAGCTCAGCAGCAATTGAAAAGGGAGTTAGTGAGTATATTTTCTCTACCCTCCTATGTCAGTTTTTTTTTTTTTTTAGTGAAGGGTTTTTCTAGTTATATTCTATTACTTATACATACATAAATGAAAAGACCCTAGTATAAAATCAGGTACCAAAATATAGTCTGCAACATTAAAACCTACAATTGATGAGCCAAATCATTCTTCAATGATGGTTCCTACTTTGCAGGGTGCTTCTGCAGAGCCTCTGAGTTTAAATTCTGCACCACTCATCATCATTTTGGTTAATTTCACACAAAGTTTCCACCACAAGTTGCAGAGAAGTTTTACACGTGGGTAAGGACTCCATTTCTGGAAACATATCCCCAGAACTTGAATGACTTGGATAACATTGAAGCTTAAAAGGCAGCCAAGAGCAATTGTATCCAGAAGATGTACTATTAAAAAAGATAAGACTAAAATGAAGTTTTCTAAACAGAAATGATTCAATGAAGGAATCCTGTTACAAAA
>NW_022196905.1:197813012-197819572 GCF_008632895.1 Mastomys coucha
AAAAAAAGGAATTAATAGAACAGCAGTCTGTATAATAAACTTTCTTGTATTGTGATTTATTTATTTATTTATTTATTTGCATATGTGTCCATATGCAAGTGTAAGTGTGTATGGCCATGCTTGTACATATGTTGTCTATGAGGGCAGAGGTGTATGAGTCTGAAGTGTGAACCGCCCAAGGAGAGATGCTAACTGTACCCTTGCCACTGCCAAAGCTATAGAGGCAGAAGTGTCCCCTCTGCCACCCAGCCCAGCTTTGACCCTGGCAATAACTAGACTTTTTCCAGGAAAACTGGGTTTCTGGCAAGGGGTGGCATTGTTTCTTCCAATCTGCTGATTTTTCTCTTGGCTGCACCTTAAAAACAGCAGTCTGCTCCTGTGACCCTCTACCATTCCATTGGTCTTCGAATCCCAGAATTCTGGGACTGAAATGTTGAGGAAATGCCAGTGACTTATTCCAGAGTGCCTCAGTTGGGGGAACTTCTGTAAAGATCCCTGGGTGTTGACCAAAAACCTTCTTAATACTATTAGTGACTTTATTAAAAAAAAAGAGAGAGTAAAGGTGAACATTCAGTTTCTTCCTCCATTACTGTCTTATGTTTTTGAGTTTATAGGCATATTAGAAGCCGATATATCCAGCTTCTAATATGTATCCCAGAATTCAAACTCATGCTCTTTCAGAAAGAATTTTATGCATTAGACTGTCTCCCTTTCCTATTGAGGTTTTATAAATATATTTACCCTGAAATGAAAATCTTCATAGAATCTACTGCAGTCTCAATGTGCATAGAGAAAACACTGAAGGTGTTAGTATTATAGCAGATAAAAGGAAAAGAGACCCAAAAGGAGTAGTCATAGATGTGTAAAGAAACAAATGGTTTTGGTTGTGAGCCTAGCCCCAGGGAGTGGAGAGGTCTAGTGGGGTGGGGGTGGGTGGAGTGGTGACATTCTCTTGGAGATGGAGAGGAGGTATGGCATGAGGAGTAGCCAAAGAGCAGACCAGGAGGGGGATAATGACTGGACTGTAAAAAAAAAAAAATTAAAGAATAATAATAAAAGAAGCAAATGGTGAAATAACACTGTCCTCATGTGGAAACAACTGGGAAACAAGTCCCTATAGGCAATCAATGTGTGATTTACAATCTAGCTGGTGTAAGGGGGTCAGTCTCCAACAGGTTGTGTTAATCACTCTAAGTAAGTCTCTAAACAAGTACTATTAGAGGGGGCTAGTCATGCCTGCCTGAGATGTCAGCATATAGCTAAGCAAAAGGAAGGCTAGTTGATTTAAAGAGGAGCATGGATGCTTGATTTGCCAGAGGACTTTATTTGGAAACAAACAAGTGCTTGTTGACAGGAGCCTGATATGGCTGTCTCCTGAGACACTCCATCAGAGCCTGACAAATACAGGGGTGGATGCTTGAAGCTAACCATTGGACTGAGCACAGAGTCCCTAGTGAAGGAGCTAGAGAAAGGACCCAAGGAGCTGCAGGGGTTTACAGCCCCATAAGAGGATCAACAATATGAACTAACCAGTTCCCAAGGACTAAACCACCAACCAAAAGTACACATAGTTGAACTCATGGCTCCAGCTACAGATGTAGCAGAGGATGGCCTTCTCAGTCATCAATGGGAGGAGAGGCCCTTGGTCCTGTCTAGGTTCTATGCATTCTCCCAATGTAGGAGAATGCCAGGGCCAGGAAGTGGTAGAGGGTTTGTTGGTGTGCAAGTGGAGAGGGGAGGTGGATAGGAGGTTTTCAGAGGGGAACCAGGAAAGGGGATAACATCTGAAATGTAAATAAGAAAAATCTAATAAAAAAGTATTATCCTAGATAGATCTCCATAATTTTCCTGATAATTTGACTTTCACAACAAAATCTCATCAGAGGTTTTGTTATTGAGGATGAACTGAGATGAGTCAATAGTCAGATTGCTTGTTTGCCGTCTGACCTCCAAAGACCTATAGCAGATTCAAAATTTTATCTCTTTAAAATTATAAAAAGATGCTATTAATAACATAATCATGTATATTTACATAATAAATGGTATTTATGATTATATATGAATTATTAAAATATATGATTATAAAATTATAAGAAGATCATGAAGTTATCCAAATGCACACAAAGCAATCAAAAATACCTAGTTCATAGTTATGACTTTTTGTAGATTGTTCAATAAGAAAATCCAGAGCACTTTTTAAGGCTAGACAAAATGAAATAACAAATTACATGAAGACAGAGTTTATACCAAAACTGCTCCAAATACAATGACCAGCATATATGAGGAAAGTATATTTCTGTACAGAAAGACAGTAATATTAAGATAATAACTCATATGAAATTAAAAGATATAAAGCCATTCACTGTGAAAGTGGGAGCTGTCTATTATTACAGAACTCAGAATTTCATCTCAACATAAATGTACCTAAAATTATCTGAGGAAACTTTAAAGTGAAGGATTCAGGAATTGGAAGTTTAGGGAGTTTGTGTTCTTGGAATGAAAGTGTGTAATTTTTAAAGTCGTGTGGCACTTGTATAATTGTCAAAATTAAGTTGAATACACAGAAGCACATTCTAAGCACATTGTAAACTTAAAATTTGTTATAAAAAGTTTCATGATTAATTTAAAAATTGTTTTTAGGAGAAAGGATACTGGAAAAGAAAGGTTTGTCTGGAAACAAACCAAATTTTATATGGCTTAAATTTTATAGTTCAACATTTTTTTTATAATGGTTTGAAATGATGGGATAGAATGGTAGACAAGAGCCCTATGCTATAAACCATATGGTTTTTGGTAGACTGATTTAGACAGAGAAGCTTATGTACTACTACAAGTTGGTTTTTAAGACAGTGGAGTGACCATATTCCAATAGATCATGATGAGGTTGTGGTAAGAATCATAAATCATCCTGCCACTCAGTGACATTCAAGAATAAGACATTTCTTCTTATGGTAAGTAAGCATTCCATGTGATAAAATTGCTTTTGACCATATTTTGTATAATCTGTACCTTATAATTTGTAGTTCATCAAGTTTGTGTGTCAGTAGAACAGGCTTCTCATTTAGTGGAGTTGCTAATGCTGGATACTGAATATTGTTCTATTTCGGGAAGTAATTGTTGTAAATGGATGCTGGAAGAGATGTCAAAAACTATGATTGACAGAATAGAGCCCAAGGGTTGACCATTGTTTGGAATGTAGTTCAGCTCACAGAAACCAGGCTTCTTCCAGATAGAATAGGAATCTTGTGCTTTAGATAAGGAACCTTTCCTAACAGCTTTGGAGTGCTTTTCTTTTTGATCTCTTCAGTATCTCAAGGTCTTAATACTTGATATGTAATAGATTTCCAACAGATGTATATTTAATTGGATGACTCAAGGTAAGCTTTCATTATTTTTATCCTTAGGGGGTCTAGGACTCTGTAATTATTGGTCTCATACTTTGATCAGGAGTTCAGATTATTTTTAATACAACAACAATAGTATACACTTATATACATGTAGATATTAGTACATTTTTATAAATGTAGTAAATAGTGAATTTATATAAATGTAGTCAATAGTATAAATTTTCATCATCAAGCCTCTTAATATTTAAGCGATTACTTACAGATTAATCACAACCGTACAGAATAGACACAGTGATTAACCTAAAGAAGATCCAAACTCCTTTGAAGTTTTTTCTTTTAACAATAGGGCTGCATGCTTAGAATATTGTACAATAATAAACATTGGAAATGAGCGATATCTCTTCACAGACGAAATGATGCTTATTATTCATAAGCATATTCAGACGTCTTTAAACAGAATACAATGTCTTTCAAAATTTGTTACAAGACTCTGAATCTGTCTTTTTCACATATAATTCAAACTTTTGCCCACATCTTTAATGGCAACTTTATACTAAGCTAGGGATATGGGGCCATTTTTATTATTTATAAACATAACCAGTAATCATTTTGGTTAGAAATTTGCTCTTCTATCACAAACCACTTACAACCCTCATCAATGCAAATCAAGGCATCAAAGCTTTAAGAAAAGTCATCTTCTACCTTGTACGCTAAAAGAAAAAGTGTATGCTGTGCAGGGCAGAGAAGATGCACAGAGGCCCACCAGCCATGTGGCCCACCTGTAGAGAAGCCGCTACAGTGTGCAAGTACATGGCAGAGAGATGGGAGAGAAAGAGAGGTGGAAGGGTTTGAGCTCCATGAAGAGGAAGAACTGGAGACTCACACATAGAGAAGGATAGCCTGATGTGAGTAGTTTTCCCTGCCAGCTGAGGCCATGGTGAAATCCCAGCTCAAGCTGCCACTGAGGGCCATGTCTGGGTCCATGGCCATGTAGCAGTAGGGGTCTGTGTTGATGTCTTTGGCTAGTATTACCACCAAAGACCATGAGGATGTCCCTAGTTTGGGCTGCCACTTAGGACCATGTGGATGTCCAAGGACAATGTAGAGTTGGCCTTGCTCCTCACTAGCTGTGGCACTCTGGAATACTGGCCCCACCTCTTGCCTGGGCAAAACAGTAGAGCTGGCTCTGGTGGTGGAAGTGAGGGCAGGGAGTTGGTGGCATGGGGGACATGGAGGATGGGGGTGGTGAGCTGGCTCCAAGGGCGTGAGCAAGACATGCCCTGATACTTGTCTGCCATGATTCAGAAGAGATGCCCTTCCTTGTACCTCTTCACCTATGGCAGAAGGGAAAGCTGGGCCAGAGGTCAGGAGAGTAGAGAGGGAGAGCTGTCCCAGCTGCAGCCCTCAGGAGAGTGAGCCCTGCCCTTCAATTGGGCAGCACAATACAGCTGGCTACGGTGGTGGTGTGTATGTGGATTAGCTGGCCTGACAGCATGAGAGCAGGCTAGCTGGCTCTGCCCCTTGCAGGCTGTGGCACTGGGTGAGCTAGCAGGGCAATGCGGCGAAGCTCGACCTGGTGTTATGGGTATGGGAGAACTGGTGGGCTGACCAGCTCAGCTATCACCCAGGCCCAGCCTAAGATCTACCTCGTCGATGAAGTGCTGGAGTGCTGAAAGGGTGAGTCCTGCAGATCCAAAGCTTCAGGATCTCCATGACACAGGGTAACAATAGGATATCTGAAGGAAGTCTTGGTGAGGATTCAGTATTGATAGAGTAGCAGAAGCCAGAGACCTTGAACCAGGCCAATGACTCATTGCAATGAACATTTGCAAGCAAAGATGTGTGGACAAAAGGGTATTATTTGGGACACACTGACACACTACATCTTCTAGGACAAGATGATTCTACATTTTGTTTATTTTTTTTCTTTATTTTTTTTAAAATTTCCTTTGGTAGGGAGGTTGCAAGGATGAAGGGTGGATATGAAGGGAAGGGGAGATGAATGGAATTGGATGAAGGTACATGATGTGAAACTCACAAAGAATCAATAAAAATTTAAACAAAATTAAAAGTGTTTGGACCTTGAGGTAAAGGAAAACATTTTGAGGAATGAGAAAAGCCCCAAACCTCTGTAACAGGATGTTTATATTCAGTTGGAAGTTGTAAATCATAGTATCCTGTATGATCTATTATATATGCAAATGACTTATTAAATGAGATCTTTGGAGAATTGAGGCAGGGAATTAGAGTGAATGTAAGTTAACATAAAAAGTTGAAGAAATAATTAATGGCTGAAATTAATGCAGTGCAAACTGAAACTCAAAGACATATAAATACTTTAGAATAAATGGAAATGTTGTAATCAAGAGGAATATCAGAATTTACATAAAGTGTGAAAGTTAACTTAAAGCAATCCTATGTAAGTGTTGAGGAGGATGGGTGAGGCCATGATCATCATATACCCTGGTATTGACTTAATTGAAGATTCCTTTTTTGAGTAGCTGTTCTCTCATACATTTTCCCCTTCTTTACAGTACTAATTATTTTCTGTTCTTCCCTGGAGTTCTAAGTCATTACCATTGTCTTAGGGTTTCTTTTTTTTCATTAATTAATTTATTTATCCAGTTAATATCCTGATCACAGTCTCTCTTTTTCCTCCTGGTCCCACCCCTCACACAGCCCCTTCCTCTCTCCCCTGTACCTCTGAAAAGGGGGAAGTTCCTTGTGGTGTTTCTATTGCTGCTATGAAACACCATGACCAAAATGCAAGTTGGGGAGGAAAGGGTTCATTAGCTTACATTTCCAGATCATAGTCCATCATTGGAGGAAGTTAGGACAGGAACTTAATCATGGCAGAAACCTGTAAGCAGGAGCTGATGCAGAGACCATGGAGGGATGCTGCTTACTGGTTAGCTTCCCATGGCTTGATCAGCCTACCTTCTTTTAGAGTCCAGGACCACCCAGCAGAGATATGGCACTACTTGCCATAGGCTAGGCCTTCCCCCATTGACCACCAATTAAGAAAATGACTTACAGGTGGATCTCATGAAGGCATTTCCTCAACTGAGGCTCTGTATTCTTATGATTCTAGCTTGTGTCAATTGACACAAAAGCAGCCAGTACAATCATATTTTGACATGTAAAGAAATATGAACTAAGTAGTACCCTCAGAGCTCCCAGGGTCTCAACCACCAACCAAGGACTGCACATGGA
>NW_022196905.1:197820001-197829871 GCF_008632895.1 Mastomys coucha
TGGAGCAAGAGTGGAGTTGAGGTGTGTCCAAACCCTGGAAATTTCATCCTGAGAGTAGGATTCTGCCCCCCACCCCAACATCCAGAACCTTTATGTCCCTGCCCATAGCCCTATGACTCTACCTTTGCCTACCTAAGGAGGTTATGTTGTAGCCCTGTAGCCAAGTTATAAAGACATCACCATATAAGGTCATGTCCAGCAGCATGTAGAATTCTTCCTTATGCAAATGAGGCATCCCTAGCACCATGACCCTGGCCAATGATGTAAACTCACCTCTATAGCACCTACTCATGCCCAAGGGTTTAAATAGCCTTTGTTCCCCCAATTAAATGAACTGTCTCACTAAAGTTGCCTTTGAAGAGTCTGTTCTTCCACTCTCAGCTATCTGAGATTGCTAAGCTCCCAGCTTGGCTTCCCCTCCCAGGATCCAGCAGATTGTGGGTAATCAAGGCACTATGGGCAGGGAAGCAGAATCTGAAGATTATAATTCTTTAATATTTGCCATACTATGTTATTATCTTCTTTTCTTCATCCTTTAATTATTACAAACCTGTATTGAGGATCATCATGTGTCATAAAAAGAACAGATTACTTATTTGAAGACTTTACGTGTCTAAGTGTAGGAACCATTTGTAAAGAGAACCAACAGCACACCTGTCTGTAAAGGCTGTCATAGAAAGATGACCACAGTGAAAAAGCCTGCCAAACTCTGCTGTGAGCAGTCACAAATGAGGAGCTATTCATGAAGGGTCTTCAAGTAATGCTGGGACCTTGTCCAGCAAAAAATATAAGAGCAAGGTACCTATGTAGAACGAAAGGGATAAAAGCAGAAAAGGTCATGTTTAATCTGGAGGACTGGAACTGAAATATTGCATTGAATGCGTTAAAAAATGGAGAAATAAGTTGAAATGAAGTCATAATGGTCCTTTATATGCTATGCTAATGATCTAGGGACAGGGCCATAGTCTATTTTAAGCATTACTTACTGTCATGGAGCCAATCTAATGGCAGTAGTAAGGGTTAAATGGAGGACATATGTAATTTGTGTCAAGTTCATAAATTAGAAATCAAGAGTACATGAGTAGATCTTTTGTGTAAAATATTCTGAATTCCCACTAATAGATTTTGATTCTTATCAAGGCAGCGATATTCCCAGCTATTAATATTTTACCATGGGGGCTGTCATGGGTAGTTTTGACCAATGATATACAAGTGGAAATCATTAGATTTAGAGTCTTATGAATGAGGCATTGTTGATTGACATGTTCCCTCAGGCTCTTCTTCCTTCACCCCTTGCTCTTGCTGTTCTTCCTGTGTGAGACATGAATGACACTCTTGCAGACATGCTGTCATCCTCTAACTATCAAGAAGAAACTTCCCAGTAAGCATGGAAGAGCAGGAAAGTAAATGACTCAAGCTCTTTGAGAATCCTTGAATATTTCCTAACCCTGAAATTTATGACCTCAAGACTTTTATATGAGGTAAATGAACTGTTTATTTTTAAAGTCAGTATTTGCTTGCATTTAATACATTTAAAATGCCACTTTGAATAATATAACTTAACTTCATGAGCTTGGAATAAAGATGTTGTGATAGTGTGGCAGGGTAAAAGATTTCAGATTGGAAATGCACTTTTAAGTAACATTGAGAGTGATTGGTTTCAGAAGGTGAAATGTTTAACCCACAATTTGGAGAACATCTTGCCTTGTTCATAGGTTCTTCAGTTCTTCAAAAAATATTTATTTTTTTTCTGGAAGAATATTTGTTAGAGATCTAATTTTTACAAGGAGATTATTAAACTGCTTACTTTATTCATTGATATCTAAAGTAAATAGATATTTCTACTGCTAATAATATGTAACACCTGAAAGTTTGATACATCATAAGGATCAGAAACCTGGTTGATTTATATTCAGCTTCTACCAAAACAAAACTTAAAAGGCACATTTCAGGCACTGTGTTTTTAAAGGGCAACAGCCACGCACCAATCATTTGTTCTTCAAGGCTCTCAGAAAGTTCTCTCCTTTGTGAAGTAGGCAAAATTAGTACAGAAGGACTTCAAAGGCTTAGATTCTACAAGGAAGTCCAATTTAATCTATCTGACTTCTTTCCAATATCGTTAGGGATCAAGAAAAACAGTAATTGTGATTTGTTGAGTCTGTACTAAGTACTTGACATATCCATTTTATACACCAACACCTCAGACTCTATATTATCCTGTCTTATTATCCAATGTATAAATTGAAGCTCACAAGGTTAAATAAGTTCACCAAGGTTGCGTAGCTTGTAATACCCAAGTATGAGATTTGTGGTCCATTAAAAAGATTATTATTATACTATATGGAGACTGGTGGAATAATGTCCTTCCAAAGATACTCATGGTCTCACATCTAGCACCAATGATCATGTTACTTTACATGATTTAATTAAGAACAATGAAATGAGGAGATTGTGCAAGCTGACCTTATCTAGACATCCTGATCCATCAAAGAGGATAACCTTGCTTGGCTGTAGAGTGAGAGATGGGTGGTTATGGGAGAATGGACAGGGAGGGGAAATTCTGTTGGCTTTGAAGATGGAAGATCACAGGTGTGAGCCAAAAGATGCAGTTCAAGAAGGATGAAAGGGTGAGAAAATAATTCCCCCCTCAGAGCCTTCAAAAGTAAGAAGACCCTGATAGCATCTTGCTCAACCCAGCAGAGGCCATGTCTGTAACTAGGACCCAGAACTAAAAGTCTGTGCATTTGTATTGTTTTAAACCAGTGAGTATGTGGTGATTTGTTATGGCAGCTACAGAAGCGGAATGCACATATCAGTATTCCAGCATGGTTGCTACATCTCTCCATATAGGTTCTGGAAACAGTTTGTGTTAGGTCAAAACTTGGCATGACATTTCCTTGAAGTACATTGTTCTTTTTGCCTTGAGTGACAGGGTAAGAAGGTCTAAGGCATTTTTAGATTTCAATCATATAGGAAAGTGATTTTATTATTATTATTTTTAAATTTCATACATAAACACCATGTGTTTAGATTGGCAGATTTCTTTCAATGATGTAGTCCATGGTAGTGTACCAGTTGTTTACATTCTACACTTATGAGTAGATGAACAGCAGTGATTGGATACAAATTATTAAAAAAAAAAAAACGAGATGGGAGATGACATTGGAGGAGGTAAAAGTTATTTTTGCTGTGTTTCTACATAATTTCTGATATCACATATTTATTTGAATTACATGTGTATGCTAATATATACTTTGAATCCAAATGTTACTATGAGGGGAAAAGGAAGGAATGGAGGGAGGGAGGGAAGCAGGAAGGGAGAGGAAGAGAAAGAGAGAATATAAATTTTAGTTTTCTTTTTTGTGAATATGGTAAATGTCTCTTAGTTTTGTCAAAGAACAGTTAATCAATTGTTTTAAAGATATAACAAAAATGTCCTCAAGTTTGAAGCTTCATTCTCGTGCATCCAGGAACTTTGTGAGCTACAATAATGACCTGTCTGTAAGAGATCCTCATTGTTGCAATATTACAAATGTGATGGACATAAATATTGTTCCATGAGGACCCATAGCTAGAACTGTCAATGAGACCAGGTACCCGGGTCAAGAAAGGTTATAGGTTCTAGTGAAAAACCTACTACTATCATTCTGCTGAGTGGATACAGCAAAATAATGGCTTCTAATACAATATTACTATACCCATAGATCAGTGCATTAGTCAGCCCTCATCAGAGAAGATTCATGTAGAGATGTTAATTAACATACACAACAAGGCAACATGAAGAGTGAGAGACATTGGGGTGGTCAGCCCCAAATGGATGTCTGTATTACATTTCTCTACTCAAGGCCAAAGGATCTGTGTGGAAGAGGGGGGAGTAAAGATTGTAAGGACCAGAGGTCATAAATGAAACCAACTAAATAACATTTTCTAGGTGGAATATGACAGAAACATATAAATCCCACATCCTATGACAACACACACAAGACCTGCACAAGCTTCAGACAGATAAAAATATCAGAACACAGGAAAAATACCACCCCTAGCTAAGAAGCCATTTGCACTTCATAGGTTCTAGGAGAGGGAAAATCAGCTCTCTTCAATGCAGTGCCATTGGGTATATCAAGTACACTCCAGAACAAGCCCTGTGTTCAGGAGCAGCTGGCTAACACAAATCAAACTTCCTGTTTCTTTTCCTCCCTTCCTCTTCCTTACTTCCTTTCCTTTCTTTCTTTGTTTCTTTTGTTATTTTTCTGGTTGTTTCATTTTTAAGGGAGAGAAAGAATGTGAGTTCAGAGAAAAAAATAAGATCAAAATATATTGCATGAAATTCTATAAAGATGGGGAATAAAAGAGTTTTGAAAGGTTCGACTAACTTCCTCAGTGTTAGGCAAGTGTTTATCCTGAAAAGAGCATTTACCTGGCATTGGCATTTATAGTTCACATTTGCCTATAAAACCTACTTGTTTTTGATCATATGAAGGTTTCATTTCCCAAGTATAACCTCCCTTCTCAGGCAGTTTCCATGCAATGAAATTGCATCCATGGCTCTGTCGTGATAACTGTTTCCAATTCCATTTTGGAGGTGAAAAAACATGAGCACAGAATCCCTTTGAGACAAAGATTTCTAGCACCAATAAGCATTGGCTTGTACCTTGCTATGTATACAAAAGACAAGAAGGACACATTGTCAGGCTAGAGCCACATCATTAATCTGCATTGCTGCTCTTGCAGGACTGAGAGTGAATTGGAGTCATGATAAAAGAATAAAAAATTGGTCTTCCACCACCTCCAATGCAATATTTGTGTTACTAAGCAACAAACTCTCCTATTTAGTGAAGCCCTAATGATGGCAGTAGTACAGTCTTGGAAAAGTGCTTAATAAAACTCCATTATACCCACTGCTCTAGCCACTGCATATGCAATGCTGATTAGGGATAGCAAGAAATAGACTGGGTGCTATTTGTGCACCTGCATCTAAAAGACCAAATAATGTATTGATTTGCACGAATCTAATGACGGTCATTTAATGTGTTTATCTGCTCACAGCACTCATTTGAACTGACAAAGAGTTCAGGACATCCCACTGGTAAATGTGCTGCAGAATTGCAGTGCCTTAATAATTCTGTGAAAGTTGGACACAAAGATGCTAAAATTATGACATAGTTGTCCTCCATTCCCCTTACACCTGGTGTGGTCTTTCTGTAAGAAGAAATTTGAAGAAAACTAAATATTAAAAGTCACCTATCCTTTCCCTAAGTCTTGAAACTTGAAAAACTTGAGTTCAAGCAATATCTACAGGACATATGATTTGAATACATTAGAGAGTTGACTTCTTGGCTGGGGATATTTCTGAGTTGGGAAGGGTACTTGTTACACAAACCTGAAGCTCCAAGTTCAGATTCTAAGACCCCACATAAAAAGCCAGGGGTGGCCATGTGAAGGATCTCAAGGGTTTGCTGATTATGAGCTTAGCTCCAATAGCAGTGAGAGACCCTGTCTCCAGGGATAAGGAGGAAAGTGATAGGGCAAGACACAAGTGATTTTCTCTGATCTTGACAGGGCCACTGTGGTGGTTTGAATATACTGGGCCCATGGAGTGGAACTATTAGGAAGTGTGGCCTTGGAGTAAGTGTGGTCTTGTTGGAAAAAGTATGTCACTTTGGGGATGAGCTTTGAGACCCTTCTCCTAGCTGCCTAGAAGACACTGTTCTCCTGAATGGCTTTGTATCAAAATGTACCACTCTTGGCTTCTTCTTCAGCACCGTGTCTTCCTGGACACTTCCCTACTTCCTGATAATGGACTGAATGTACCTGTAAGGCTGGCACAATTAAATGTTGTCCTTTATAAGAGTTGCCTTGATCATGGTGTCTCTTCACTGCAATAAAAATCCTTACTGAGAGAGCCACATAGATGTACGTGATCCCCATATGCCCATACTACACCCACACATACATCATGCCTACTTGTATACACACACAGACACACACAGACACACACACACACACACACACACACACATACTTTCAAAAACAAGAAAAACAAAAACACTTTGTTCTTTTCATGGTTTTCATACTGCTCCAAATTTTCACTTTCAATCTTATCTTATTCTTATATTATCTCCATTCACATCATCATATACCTTTTTTCAAAGGTAATTTCAAGGCCTATTGTGTAGAAGATGTTAAAGAAAGATGTACTAAAATAAATCTGTGACTATCCAGGGTCAGAGTCTTTCCAAATGCTATAATTGACTAATAGGTGATATTATGCCAAAGCATTTTAAATTCACAAAGTAGTTTAGAAGTGTCCTTTGTCATCACTTTTATTTAACCCTGTCACTTGATGAACTGTATAGAAAATTATGGGAGAAGTATTTAATATTTCTTTCTGCCATTTCTATGCTGGTGTGAAATGTTTAGAGTATAAGGTAATAGACAATTTTGATTCTGTTTGAATTTTAATTCTGTTTGAATGTGTAGTGGCAAGCTGACTTCTTTTTGTTCTTAATTGGTACACAATAATTGCACAGTTCTACACATTATGGTGGGATAATTTAATACATGTACAAATTGTGTGAAGATAAAAAACCAGGGTAAAGAGCATTTCTAATCTCCTCAAGCATCGTTTTTTCCTTATATTGGGAAGCCTCAAACTTTTACATCATAGTTCTAATAAAATGTTCTGATTCTTTGTAATCAGCCACCATGTAATTGCATTTTGGAACGTGATATCCATCTTTCCTTTTACCCTCCGTCCTCTACTTTCTTGAGCCTCTTAAGTGGCTGATGTTTTCTCTTCTATGAAATTAACTTTGGTTTTCAATTTTAATTAATTCTTTATTTTATTAAACTGACTTATTATGTTGTTGAGTTACATCTTCAACAAAGTACCACAAGAGCACTTACTCAATTATGTTCATAGCAGCTTTATTCATAATAGCCAGAAACTGAAGACAACCTAGATGTACCTCACTGGATAAAGGAAATATGGTACATTTAACCAATGGAATGCTATTCAGCTATTAAAAACAAAGATATCATGAACTTTTCAGTCAAATGGAAGGAAATTGAGAATATCATTCTGAGTGAGGTAACACAGTCCCAAAAGGACATGCATGGTATGTACTCACTTATAAGCTGATATTAGCCACAAAATACAGGATACCCATGCTACACTCCACAGACCCAAAGAAACTAAACAAGAAGAAAGACCCAAGAAAGGATGCTTGAATCTCACGTAGAGGAGGGAATAAAATAGTCATAAGAGGCAGATGGAGGGAGGGAACTGAGTGAAAGCGGGGCTGGGGAGAGTAATGGAGAGTGTTAAGGATCAGGTGTGGGGAGAGACAGGTGTGATGGCCAGATGGCCATGGGAATGAATGGGAATAAACAGTTCTTAGGATGGGGGTTGGGAGACATCTGGAAGATGTGGCAGACACTTGGGATAAGATGCACCCAAGAATCAATGGAGGTGAACTCAGATGGGATCAACAACAATGGCGATATGGAACCAGAAGAGGTCACCTCCTGTAACCAGGCAGGAACCCCAGTGGAGCAATAGGGACAACAACCCAACCAAAAAACTTTTGACCCAAAATTTATTCTGTCTGTAAGAAATGCTTACAGGATGGAGCAGAGACTGAGGGAATGGCCCAACTATAGACCCCTCCCATTGGCAAGCACTAGTCCTTAACACTATTAATGATACTCTGTTATGCTTGGAATCAGAAGCCTAGCATGGTTGTCCTCTGAGAGATTCTACCTAGCAGCTGACACAGACCGATGTAGATACCCACAGCCAAACATTGGATGGAGCCTCGGGACTTTTAAGGAATATTTTGAGAGGGGAAGTTCAAGGGCCCTCAAGGGGATAGGAACTCCATAGGAAGACCAAAAAGTCTCTTTTGGGGGCTCTCAGAGACTGAACCACCCACCAAATAGTATACATGGGCTGGACTTAGGCCCCGTATACATAACAGATGTACAGCTGAATTTTCATGTGGGTCCTGAACAACTGGGACAAAGTTATCTCTAAAGCTATTGTCTGTCTGTGGAATCCATTCCCCTAACTTGTCTGTCTTGTCCGGCCTCAGTGGGAGAGGAAGATCCTGACCCTGCAGAAACATGATGTGCCAGGATCGGGGGGATAGCTGGAGAAGAGCTTGGAGGAGAATGGGAGTGTGGGAAAGGACTGAGGGAAGGATTGTGGGGAAGGTGTCCCAGGAGGGTGGACAACAATCAGGATATAATGTTAATAGAGAAAAAAGAAAAAGTAAACATATGACTTCTCATCAAAGTGAGCTAACTAAGTAAAGATGCTAATTCACATTGGACAGCAGTGAGAGATAATATGCTGTCCCCACTATTTACTCACAAAGAGCAGCATATAGAAAATAATTCAGTTCCAGTGTGATTGTCTACCAGCTATGTCCAATCTGCAGTGAATTGGCTGTATGTCTACAAGGATAGCTATGAGCGCAACTCAATATGTTGATAGTTGTGAATGTCACTATATTCCTGCTTCACTCAAAATTAATTTGCAATACTTGTAATGTGGTCAACCATTTGTATTTTTATTTATATTGATTTGGAAGGAGTTACACATTTTCAGTGTTATTGTATTTCAGAGAAAGGCTGACTTACTTATATTAACCATGGAATACCTAAAATCAATCTTATAGATAAATTAGGCAAGCTGCTCTCTTGAAACCTTAACACTTGTGGAATCATCTTCATGACAATGTATTCTAGGGACATTAGGTTAGGATGAAGGCAGCCAGTGGCTTTAGTAATTTTCAATATGTACTTATGAGGCTATGTGCAGCATATATAATAATATTTCAATTGCCCTCCACCTCAAAACCATAAGGTTGTTCTTTACTCCATTTTATAAATGAGAGCACAATGCCCCAAAGAATATTGTAGTTGGTACTGGGTCACTCAGTTAAACAAATGGCAGGGAAAGATTTAAAACCCAAGTTTTCCTGATTTTACAACTCTATTTTACTGTGCTTGCATTTTGAAAATTTATGCTTAGTTCTGAGATTCTGTCACGAGGCAAGCCCGATTGATTTTGGACATGTGTCCTTTTCATAAAAGTAGAAAGGGCTAATTTGGCTACTGGCTTCTTTTTAAAACCATGTTCAACCAGAATTTAAATGTATATATTATTAAGCAATTACACAAAAATTAACCCACCAGCACAACTCTTTTCACTGTCTTTCAAAGGAGAGAATGCAGGCCATTTGCCTGCCACGACATTAGAATTTTAACTTAATACAAATTAGGGTTTCACTGAGATGCTAATTTTGAAATGGTTAGCATGTATGATTGCCTTAATTGTGCACAAATCTATCTTTTAGGGAATGTTTGCTCATTTCTAAAATTTAGACTCTGCAGCAGCAGGAGAAGAAGGCCATTCCTTCAGGTGACAGTCCCACCCGTAACCCTGAAGACAAATACTCTGCCCACGGCTTTGTGTCTATCAAGGTACTCACTTTAAAAGCATCAATAGGGGAGTCCCTAAGGCATGAGTACTTATCAAAGTATTTTAAATGGTAAAGATGATTTGTTTCCACTTTGGAAGTACAATATGATATAATATAATATAATTATAATATAATGTAAATATAAGTTAGTTGATGTGTAGGTAGCAGAAAATCTTATAATCATTAAATATCATTCCCTCCCCTAACTTATACCATATCTTCCTCATCTCCCAACCCACCCAAATGAACACCCTTTCATTTCTCATTAGAAAGCAAATAGGCATCTAAAACAAACAAACAAACAAACAAGTGAAGCAGAATAGGATAAAACCAACCAACCAGCCAACCAACCAACCAACCAACCAACCAACCAACCAACCAA
>NW_022196905.1:197829881-197835386 GCF_008632895.1 Mastomys coucha
CAAAGCACAAGAAATAAAACTTGATGCAGAAACACATACATTTTCAAACACAGGAATTTCATAAAAACTCAAAAGCAGACACCTAGAGAACATGTAAATTTTAAATAAAAAAGCCTAGACAAATATTCATGAGACCAAAGACTCTCCAGAATGACATCAGGTGTGTTTTGTATTGGTCATCTACTGGTAGGCATGAGGCCTGATGTTAAAAGTATGGTTTGTTTATCCAGTGAGACTCCCTTGGGGAAAAAAACAACTAAATTTTGTTTGTGTGTGGATATTATTGGAAATAGCTTCTGGATTGGGTTGGGACTTGTGTCTACCTCTCCGTTCAGCACTGAGATCTCATCTAGCTTAGACTTGAAGGCGTTGTGCTTATTGCTACAGTCTGTAAGTTCATATGTGCTTCAGTTCTGTTGTGCCTAGAAGGCCTTGTTCCTTTGGTGTCTTCTATCCCCACTGATGCTCACACTCTCTCTGTCTCCTCTGTAGTATTCCCTGAGTCCAAAGGGGAGGGATTTGATTAACTTTACTTTTTTTGTTGAAGTCATGGAGCATCATAATGGGGCTAAAGTTTTCCTCAACGTTTTTGTACATTTAGTTCCTTCCCAACAAATCTTGAATAGATTTTTGTAAAAAAGTCATGCCACACTGTTGCTATTGTTCAATGGCCATCAACAATCTTAATATTGGGCAGCAGTGTGGCTTACATTTGTAATCCTGGAACCATGGGCATATACATGCAGAATCTTTTCTAACTGATTGCCAATATTCACTATGAGCTGGGATATCAATCACTGGGCCAACCTCCGCCCCTCCCCCCAGTAACCCATACACACATACTCACAGTCTCACTCTGAGAATAGTCTTTTCTGATTTGTTCTTTAAGTCTTCTGAGGTTTTCTAATTTTACATTTTATTCTTAAGCATTCATTAAGATATTTTGGGAAATGTACATCCTTATTTTTCCAATCACCTGGATATCATTTAATTAACAAAACTCTATATTAGTGGATCTCAGCCATTTAATGCAATTCCTCATGCTGTAGTGACCCCGACCATAAAATTAGTTTTTCTTTACTACCCCATGACTATAATTTTGCCTCTGTGATGAGTTGTGATGTAAATATTTTTGGAGATAGAAGTTTATCAGAGCTGTTGAGATCCACAGGTTGAGAACTACCACACTATAAGCTTAGAAACCATTTATTTATCAAGTTTTATATGTTCCCATAAAATATCGGCATTGTGTCCATGCATATGCTACATGGCATTGATGGTAATTTGTTTTTTTTGGGGGGGGAGGGATCTGAGACAGGGTTTCTCTGTATAGCCTTGGCTGTCCTGGAACTCACTCTGTAGACCAGACTGGCCTCGAATTCAGAAATCTGCCTGCTTCTGCCTCCCAAGTGCTGGGATTAAAGGTGTGCTCCACCACCGCCCTGTTGATGGTGATTTGTAATAGCAGCAAATTTGTTTATTGTATTTCAATCAATTTAAGTATCTAGATGTATACAACTCTAACTGGACATTCCTTATCTGTCAGGGATCACCAACTGATTCTGCAGGCTTGTTTGTTTGTTTATTCATTTATTTATATTAGATATTTTCTTTATTGACATTTCAAATGTTCTCCCCTTTCCTGGTTTCCCCTCTGAAAAAAACCCCTATTCCCTCTGCCTTCCCCCTGCTTACCAACCTACCTCTCCCACTTCATGGCCCTGGTATTCCCCTACACTGGGGTATAGAGCCTTCACAGGACCAAGGGCCTCTCCTCCCACTGATGACCTACTAGGCCATCCTCTGCTACATATGCAGCTTATCTGTCCTCTTCTTTCTCATCCTTCCTTCCTTTTGTTCCCCCCTCCTGCCTTTGCTCTGTCTCTACCTCATCCCTCCCTCCCTCTCTTCTTCCCTCCTTCCCTTTGTCCATCCCTCCCTTCTATTTGTTTTATCTCCTCTTCATTTTCCTCATTTCTATTGAGAAATATTCTCAGCACTGGCACTGCAGCTTAGACTGGACTGGTTCTCACGATGTAGCCCAGGCTGGCCTCAAAATCACATCAATTCTTTTGCCCATTAAATTTCTTGCTGAGTGTCCTTCAACAGAAGAATGGATATGGAAAATGTGTACATTTATTCAATGGAATACTATTCAGCTATTAAAAACAACAACTTCATGAAATTCTTAGACAAATGGAATTAGAAAATATCATCCTGAGTAAGGTAACCCAGTTACAAAAGAACACACATGGTATGTACCAAGTGATAAGTAGATATTAGTCCAAAAGCTCAGAATACCAAAGATACAATTCACAGACCACATGAAACTCAAGAAGAAGGAAGATCAAAGTGTGGATGCTTCAGTCCTTCTTAGAAGAAGGAACAAATTACTCATGGTAGAAAATACTGAGACAAATTGTGGAACAGAGATTGAAGGAAAGGACAACCAGAGACTGCCCCACCTGGGGATTCATCCCATATACAGACAAGATTGGTTGTGTACCTGTATATCTGTGTGAAATTTTGAAAGATGAGATAAAGTTAGAAAAATATGAGTATAGTAGATATTTATAAGGTACCTTTTAGTGTATGAAGGTACTTAGTATATAGAAATTGAGATAATTTTTCAAGCTGTTATTTCAATTTAAAAACTTATAAAATAATTATAAGTGCTTTCATAAAAGAAAGCATATTTTATATTGTATTTAACCACAAGATTTACTAAACTGTGTGCATCTGTAAAATGTAAGGCCATAGAAAACTTATAAAAACCATGTAAATAAAAATTATTAAAAGAGAATAGCTATTTCCATGCATTATCTTTTTGGAGAATGTACTCCAAGCCTTGGATTTCATGAAAAGTGCACAGTACATGAAGAAATGATAAGGATTGAAAATACACTACTGTGTGACAATAGAGAGTGAGTTTTCATGTGTTCAGGGAACTCTTTATCCCTGTAAACTCACAGACTGTATTATGGGATGAACTGAGACCAGAGAACTTTGGGTACTTTTGTAGAAAAAACAATGAAACTCCAAGCTCCATGCACCCAGGGCATCACAAACTTGTCCTAGCAAGAAGATTAAAACTGTTTTCTTCATTGATTGTCATAAAACACCCCAGTCAAACTACTTTGTTTTAATGGTAATATATAGTCTGGTGGAAACCTCCTGCCTTATCAAGGTATCTTTCATGATCCACCATTGGACAAGCATTTGCCAACAGCAAGGTTTTAAACCTATGCAGTGCTGGCATCTTTATAAGTTAGTTCTTTGTTGATGAATTGTCCTGTCAAATGTATGTGTGGGATGATCACCAGCTTTCCTCAGACTTTAGCTACTAGAAGCAACTAACAACTTTCACAATTAGTTTTGACAAATTTCTCTAGGCTGGCAGTTGGTCTCCTGTGGACAGGAGAAAGGGGAGCAAGTTGCCACGATTTTGAAACATTGAATAGAAAATTTACTTTTGATGATTTTTTTTGAGAACTTTGTACATGAACACTAACTACATAATTCTTCCCAAACTCTCCTATTATTTATTCTACCTAATGATTGCTCTCTTTAATTATTATTGGTGTATCGGTTTACAACCTATTACTGTCCATTTAGGATTAATCATGTGTCTTTAGGGTTAACCACTAGGAAATAAAATGTTTCTTACTGCCATATTCTCTTTCTGTTATTGCCTTTTACAGCAAACAAATGCCAATTTACAGACTAATTACTTAGAATCAGAAATTATTCTGCAAATGTTGCCTAAGAGTTTCATTAAATAATTATTTTATGAAGTAGAATAGTGTATTTCACTTGTTTAAACAAATTCATACATAATATCTCACTAAACAGAGGACATTTTAACATTCACAGCAGATTGGTATATTATTGAAAATAGATCCATATTACCAAGACCAGAACATTATCATGATGTAAAAGTAAGAAATGGATTAAATTTCAAGATTTAAATAAATGTGTCTCAAAAACATACATTTGTTGGCTAGAGCAATGACTTAGTGGTTAAGAGCATTTACTATTCTTGAAGAGGACCCTGGTTCAGTTCCCAGTACATGCACAGTGGCTCACAACCATCTATAATTTCAGTTGTGGAGATCCAGCACTCTTTTCTGACCTCCATAGATATCAGTTATACACATGGTGCACAAACATTCATTCTCATTTAAATAAATGAATATTAAAAATAGTATCTTTTTTGTCCTGTCTGGCTGTTGTGTGTTGAAAGAGAAGAGAAAATGGAGGGTGACTAGATGTGGGGAGGAGGGAAGGTGGAGGGCAGCTGGGAAGAGTGGAAGGAGGGAAAATTGTGAATCTATTATACGAGAGAAAAATCTATTTTCAATAAAAATAAAATTAAAAAGAATAATTTAAATAACATTATTTATGTATTGAAATGAGTCTATTTCCCTAAAAATGGTTGAGGTATACAACGAACTGAAACAATTGTGCTTTATTTTGTCTAGTTATTCATAAATAATAGAATTAACAATAGTAGGTTAAAAATACTCCTTCCTCTATTTGGAGAACCCTTGGTGTTACTTTGTTTTGTCTTGACAGACCTTATTTCCTTCTGTTTTTAGTGTGATATATCCATCTTCTTGGTATTCTGTAGGACCTTCTTCCTCCTAGCAGAAGACCCAAGCCATGACTACCGCTGACAGAGCAACATTGGTTCTTTATAGCATGGCTATGCACACATACATGTACATAGACACATGCACACAAGTGAACGCATACACACATACACACTCTATGTGTATGAACATGTTCATACATGCACACACCTGCACACCCTTGCACAGATAGGAACACATTCACGAATGCCCCATGTGCAAGCATATGTTCACACAGGTACACACACAGGTACACACATACATATATATACAGGTGAGCAAATGCATGCACACAACACACCTTTTCATGTGATTTTCATAAACAATGTGCACAAGGAGTTTTCTGAGTTCTGCATGATAGAACAGGAAGCTAAATCACAGTAGAGCCTAAAAAACCAACACATCCTGCATTCAAGTAAAGGATCCATCATTTCTTTTTGGTGAAATAGTTATTTTTGTAAGTCTGAAATTATAAGGCCTTCATAGATTTTCTTGACCTTTTAGACAGCATTTGATTAGTTTTCTTTCTCCTTTTCTTAGGATAAGTGAAAGACCGGGATGTTTCAAGTCTTGTGGTACTGGAAACAGGGACTCCACAGAGACTGAATAGCATCAGCAGTACACATGCATGTGCAGGCCCTACAAACACATCGCCTTTTACATCTGAGTGACCAACTTTTATCCTGTTAAAATACACATTACAGAAACGACCATAATGCAAGTTATGAGAGTTGCTATCACCGTTTATATTCCTTCTGGCTGCTAGGGCTTCTGCTTCTTGTCTAAACATTGAGTTTCAATTTGAATAGGTATTGATTCACATTTTTCCAATTTTTTTTTTATTTTAGATATTTTCTTTATTTACATGCGAATT
>NW_022196905.1:197836461-197840099 GCF_008632895.1 Mastomys coucha
ACACACACACACTCACTCACACTACAGAGTGAGATTGGGCCTAACATGGACTTTTAAAACCTCAAAGCTCGCCAGTGACAAATCTCACTCACAAACAAGGTCACAAGGGTACACCTCTTAATCCTCCCTAGACAGTTCTAACAGCTGCAAACCAAACAGGAATCCACATGGGGGGTGGGGTTATTCTCATCCCCACCTCCACATCCCACTTCCTTGCTTCCACAGGCTGATGCCATATCACAATGCACAATGCATCGAGTACCATATGAGAAGTGCCCATAGTTCTTCCTATTCTGAGCACTGTGTTAAAGTCCCAAGTCTCTTCTGAGAGCATCTCAGTTCTTTAGCCATTGCATTAATGTATTTTTTTGTTTCATTGCCTTTAGAAATTTCTTATTTGGTAAGTTAAAACAGTTATTAGACTAAAAAATGGTTTTAAAAGAATCTCAAAATATAGTAGATTTCCGCCCTCCTTTTTTTTTCTTAATGGAGTTTCATCCTATTTGATGTGTTCTAGATACGTCTAGCTTAATAGAGCAGAATCTAATTTTTCTTCTGTAGTTTTTATCTTGGGGTGTGGCAGAGAAGATACTGATTGTGGTAGGTGTGTCAGGCAACACATGGTGATAGCTTTGAATTTCATGGGCATTCATCATGACTCCTTGTGATTGGACATGATGCCTCCTTGAGAAATAGAACAGGATAAATACCCAGAGGGGTCACAGAAAAAAAGGACTAAGCCTTTAACACAGAGCCACACCCAACTCCATACATAAACCTCACAGCTAGCCTTCCTGTTTAATGCCTCTTAGAAATCAGATGTCAGTACATGTGTAAGGAAACCTCATGCAGAATACACTGATCCTCAATGGCTGTTGCCTATCAGTTTTCTTGAATGAGTGTAATTAAATAGTGAATGTAAAACATGAATAGACACAATAAAAAATAAGGAAGATTAGTATATTATAAAACATAAAATATGGATGGTTAATATACTATATATACACATATATATAATAGAATACAAACTAAGGAAGATTAATATATTTATTTTTAGTATGTAAATTTAGATTTCTAAACTTTTACTTATTTTTATTTCCAAATTTATTTAGTTTTCATTGGATATTTTATTTATTTACATTTAAAATGTTATCCCCTTTCCTTGTTTCCCCTCTGGAAACCCACTATCCCATCCCCATTTCCCCTGCCTCTATGAGGGTGCTCCCCCATGCATCCATGCACCCAACCACTCCTTCCTTCCCTGGCATTCCCCTACACTGGGGCATCTAGCCTTCCCAGGACCAAGGGCTTCTCCCCTCATTGATTTGCAACAAGGCCATCCTCTGCTACATATGCAACTGGAGCCAAAGGTCCCTCCATGTGTACTCTTTGGCAGTTTGGTCCCTGGAAGTTATGGTTTGTCTAGTTGGTTGACATTATTGTTCTATATGTAGGTTGCAAACCCCTTCATCTCCTTCAGTCCTTTCTCGAACTCCTCCATTGGGGACCCTGTGCTCAGTCGAATGGTTGGCTGTGAGCATCCACCTCTGTATTTATCAGGCTCTGGCAGAGCCCCTCAGGAGACATCTATATCAGGTTCCTGTCAGCAAACACTTCTTGGCAGCCACAATAGTGTCTGGTTTTGCTATCTGTATATGGTATGAATCCTAAGGTGGGGCAGTCTTTGGATGGCCTTTCCTCCAGTCTCTGTTCCACACTTTGTCTCATTATTTCCTCCCTTGAGTATTTTGTTCCCTCTTTTAAGAAGAACTGAAGCATCCACACTTTTGTCTTCCTTCTTCTTGAACTTCATGTGGTCTGTGAATTGTATCTTGGGTATTCTGAACTTTTGGGCTAATGTCCACTTATCAGTGAGTGTATACCATGTGTGTTCTTTTGTGACGACTGGGTTACCTTGATCAGGATGATATTTTGTAATTCCATCCATTTGCTTAAGAATTTCATGAAGTCATTGTTTTTAATAGCTGAGTAGTATTCCATTGTGTAAATGTGCCACATTTTCTGTATCCATTCTTCTGTTGAAGGACATCTTGGTTCTTTCCAGCTTCTGGCTATTATAAATAAAGCTGCTATGAACATGGTGGAACATGTGTCCTTGTTACATGTTGGAGCATCTTTTGGGTATATGCCCAGGAATGGTATAGCTGGGTCCTCAGGTAATATGTCCAATTTTCTGAGGAACCACCAGACTGATTTCCAGAGTGGTTGTACCAGCCTACAATCCCTCCAGCAATGAAAGAGTGTTCCTCTTTCTCCAAATCCTTGACAGCATCTGCTGTCACCTGAGTTTTTGATCTTAGCCATTGTCACTGGTGTGAGGTGAAATCTCAGAGTTATTTTGATTTGCATTTCCCTGATGACTAAGGATGTTGTACATTTCTTTAGGTGCTAGTCCACCATTTGGTATTCTTCAATTGAGAATTCTTTGTACCCGATTTTTAATAAGGGTTATTTGGTTCTCTGGAGTCTAACTTCTTGAGTTCTCTTTGTATATATTGCATATCAGTACAGGGTTGGTAAAGATCTTTTCCCAATTTGTTGGTTGCCATTTTTCCCTATTGACAGTGTCCTTTCCTTATAGAAACTTTGCAGTTTTATGAGGTCCTATGTGTGGATTGTTGATCGTAGGGCATAAGCTATTGGTGTTCTGTTCAGGAAAACTTCCCCTGTGCCCATGTGCTTGAGGCTCTTCCCTCCTTTCTCTTCTATTAGTTTCAGTGTATCTGGTTTTATGTGGAGGTCTTTGATCCACTTGGACTTGAGCTTTGTACAAGGAGATAAGAATGGATCAATTTGCATTCTTCTACATGTTGACCTCTAGTTGGGAACCTGCACTATTTGTTGAAAATACTGTCTTTTTTCCACTGGATGGTTTTAGCTCCTTTGTCAAAGATCAAGTGACCATAGGTGTGTGGGTTCATTTCTGGGTCTTCAATTCTATCCTATTGATCTATCTGCCTGTCACTGTACCAATACCATGCAGTTTTTAATCACTATTGTTCTGTTATAATACAGATTGATGTCAGGGATGGTGATTCTCCAGGAATTCATGGCCCATAACTAAACATAGTAAAAGCAATATACAGCAAACCAGTAGCCAACATCAAACTAAATGGAGAAAAATTTGAAGTAATCCCACTAAAAATCAGAGACTAGACAAGGCTGTTCACTCTCTCCCTACGTATTCAATATAGTATTTGGAGTCCCAGTCAGAGCAACTAGACAACAAAAGCAGGTCAAAGGCATACAAATTGGAAAGGAATAAGTCAAAATATCACTATTTGCAGATGATATGATAGCATACTTACATGACCACAAAAATTGAATTTGATAAACAACTTCAGCAAAGTAGATGGATGTAAAATTAACTCAAACAATTCTGTAGCCTTCCTCTATTCAAAGGATAAACAGGCTGAGAAAGAAACTAGGGAAATGACACCCTTTATAATAGTAACAAAAAAATATAAAATACCTTGGTGTGACTCTAACCAAGCAAGCGAAAGATCTAGACAACAAGAACTTGAAGTCTCTGAAGAAAGAAATTGAAAAAAGACCTCAGAAGATGGAAAGATCTCCCATGCTCATGGATTGGCAGGATTAATATAGTAAAAATGGCC
>NW_022196905.1:197840171-197848275 GCF_008632895.1 Mastomys coucha
CCCATCAAAATTCCAACTCAATTCTTCATAGAGTTAGAAAGAGCAATTTGCAAATTCATTTGGAATAATAAAAAACCCAGGATAGTGAAAACTATTCTTAAAAATAGTGAAAACTATTCTCAACAATAAAAAACTTTCACCTTTTTATATTTTGTGTATCTACACAATAAATTATTTATTTCTAAAACACATTATTTACTTAAAAAAGAGGTTTGAAAAGACACTATATATATTCAAAGACTATTTTGAACAGTTTTTTTTTTTTAAAAAACTGTATTTCTTAATAAACAGAAACTGATTTAAATTGCATAGCCCAAATGACTTACATTTATCGTCTTGTTCAAACAGGATTGTATGGATAGGTGTGGTTCTCACTGTCATCAATCCCAATGAATGACTTTCTGAAGTCAGAGGAACTTGGTTTGCATAGCTTAATGTAGCTGGCTGTACTCAAATCATTCTTGTCCTTGCAGGTACATACTGTAATCTTTATGATTCATATTTTTGAATTAGACTAAGATCAATGAAGTTACCTGACCAAAAGAAAATAGTTAAGCAATAGAACTTGCTTTAGCAAGTGTGTGTGTGTGTGTGTGTGTGTGTACATGCATGCAGGCATGCGAGCGCGTGTGTACAGTGCTATTGTAGCAGTGTTTTGGTAAAGATCTTGCTGTTTTGTCTTCCATTAGACCTTCAGTTGCACAAAAGTAGACCAGAATGTTTTAAGTGCCTTGACCTGAATTTATCATGGGAGGGATACATGGTACTCCTTAACATTTGAGAATATGATTTTTCAATGAAAAGATCAAATTAGTGCACAGGAGAATTATGCAAAAAACAGTAACTTTTATTTTAACCAAATGGTCTTAGTCTGTCCTTCTAAAATTATGGAAATTTATAAATACTGTGTCTTTCATATAGAACCTAGGAGACAAAGTATGGCAGAATTTTCCTTGTGGGGCTGAGTAACAAGCAATAGAAGGAAGAATGTTTGACTACAGTAAAGATACCAAGAAAGTGAAGGAAGGATGGATGAAGGAAATAAAGGGATGGGAAGAGGGTGAAGGCGTTTTAATGCTGTTGTCATTAGCCCTTCTGGAGTAGCTCTGTAGTCTCCAACTTGAATCTGGAAAGGCTACAGGAAGCTGATATTGTTGCATTAGTAAATGGCAGAGCAGACAGCAGGGTGAACCGAGGCAAGGAAAGCTGGATCAGAGTTCAGGGGAGGATGGGATGGATTTCGTTTATTAAGAAGGCCATTAATGACAAAAACAGTAGACCTCAGCAGACTCCCTAGTTTCTGGCATGGGGAAACTTCGAGTGAATATTTTCATATTACTTCATGTTAAAATGGGGATGTAATAGCTAAATTCATGCGTTAATGTTCCAAGTGAATATGGATCCACTAGATATGTATTAAAATGTATTTTGTGTATTTTGAGAGAATGATTTGGGTGAGAAACATATACAAACTAGTGGAATTTGAGCTAAGCAAATTGACCTTCATAATGTGGTAGGCCTCACATCTGAGAGACTTTAACTGACTGCAAGATGGATCTTCCTGCAACAGCAGGGAACTCTGTCAGCCAAACCTTTGGTCTTGGACAGAATCATGGGTCCTTTCCTCCATTTCTAATCTGCAGGCTTACTACACAAATGTTAGGCTTGTCCCACTGTAATCCTGTGAACCATTTTTTTTTTTTAATACAAGTATCCCTTTCTGTCTGTCTCCACCTTCAGTGCTCCAATCCCTTGTTGCATCCTCTTTCCTAAATGTAATAAATTTCCATTCTCTTGATTCTGTAGAATTACCAATAGAGAAAAAGTTAAAGTACACATATGTCATAACATTTAGTGTCCTAAACAGAAACATGGAATGTTATGTATCCCTCAGGACACAGATATACTGCCTGTATCTTATAAAGTTGTTTATAGACAAGGAAATTGACTCTTACGTCATATAACTTCCCTAACTGATTCACAAGATGCTTGTTTCAAAATGTACAGTCTTTAAACTTTATACATCAGGAGCACCTTTGGAATTTTACCATTTAGAAAATGGTATGACATAATTAAGATAAGTCAAATTTATGCAATGATTATTGTCCTCTAGGCTGTTATAAAAAGAATACATTTATAACTCAGTCTCTACAGCAATCTGGTTTTAAAGAATAAACAATTTAAATGACGTGAGATGGTCTAGTAACATTTTTTAAAAAAGGGAACTTGAGGAAGAAAACATTTACTTTGGTTCATAGTTTTATAGTCTATTCTGACAGGGTGCATATGGTATTAGAACCTGAGGCATCTTGTCATACTGTGTTCACAGTTAGGAAGCAGAGATAATGTTGACGAGAGGTTAGCTTCCAGTTTTTATTCAGTCCAAGACCCCAGATTAAGGGAAAATGTCACCCATATTCAGAGTGAGTCTTTTACTTACTTACTTATTTATTTTTTATGTCTATTTGTTTAATAAAACTTTCTGGAAACACCCTTCCAAACATACCTTGAAGGATATCTCCTAGGTGATTCTATAGCCAATTAAGTTGACAGTGACTATTAACCATCACATGAAATAAATATCTCATGGGGGTACATAATGATGCTTCTGTCAACAGCCATGTGTGTGATGGTAGTGCTAACATATTATCTAAACTTTCAAGTTACATCATAAAATCTCTCCATTGTTTAAGTCCACCCTATGGTGTTTGCACAATGATGTAATTATGTAAACACACACATCTCAGGATGAGTTCATATTTCTGTAAAGACCAATAGAAACTTAAGTTTTCTAAATATCCATTTCTTTTACCATAGGAAGAATTGTATTCAAATTGTATACTTAGAAAGAATGCTAACTCAATTCTGTGATGTTATCAAATTGTCTTAGTTTTTGAAAATAACTTTTTAAATACTTTAGTCAATAAGTTGTGTTTTATTTAAGACATGATTCATGCTTAGTTGTTCCTATTTTAGTACACATATTTTCAAACAAGCAACCAAGTGCATGTAGAAACTTCATCCCATATACAGCTATATACCAATCTATATGGAACAGTATTGACTCCTAAACCCAATGATTTAACCTTACTCATTTTTTTTTTGACAGAGTTGGTTTCTTCCTCGAAGCAACTGTTCTTCTGCCTTACAGGACGCTACAAACTCTGTACCCTTTGTTTCTTTATCTCATGTGTGCTCACTGTCTTTTGCTTTGTTTGCTTGTTTTTTGTTTTTTCCTCATCTCTGTGTTGTCTAAGTGCTGGACTGACAGAGGGGACATCCCGAACCTCCTTTCTACTGCAGTCACCTCTCAGAAACTTGTTCACGCCAATGGTGTTAATGTTAATGTATTTTTTTGACACTCTGTGACAGGCATACTTTGCCCCTTGAAATTGGACTTTATTCTGATATGGATAGCTACCCATGATATGTTTCTATTGGAAATCTAATAATCCTGCCAATGTTTTAAAATTACCATATATGAAAATAATTGTATCTGAACCTGCTCCTTCATGAAGAACTTCACTAGCCCAGTTGCTCACATCAGAACCATTGGATCCATTCCTTTACCCCAGGATACATCAGTTTGCCTCCCCCCATTTCATTTACAAGCCAGAAGCCAGAGGGATCCTTTTATAATGCAAGGCTTCACGTAGCTCTGTTTTCAGTGACCTCCTGTTGTTTATGGGGTCCCTTAGAAATCCTACTGAAGGCCTTGGTACTCTTGTGTCCTTGGAACACTGTTCCTCAGAGCACAGTGCTAACTCTCATAGCCATACAACCAACTCTAGTAAATTTCATGTAAAGGATTTCTGTTCATACCTTTTTAAACTTAACCTTATTCCCTACCAATCCTGTTCTTTGACTTATTTCTTTCCTTTAACTAGCAAAAGTTATCAACCGCTCTTTTATTATTCTGACCACCTCTAGACTGCACCTCAGTGTGGGCAAATACATTCCTCCCCACACAGAACTTCATGTTCTTTGCCTAAAAGAGCACCTGAGATATATATGCAACTTCATTAGGCGGATGCTAAAGATTACTGGATAAATTTTAACACAGCTCAGATAGTACTTTTTAATACATAGTTTTATACGTAGAGTTTTAAAAACAATAATATAGAAGGTACATGATTTGAATGAACTTTGAGAAAACTAAATTGTACTCACAAGATTATCAGTTTAAATATTTTTTTTTTTAGATATTTTCTTTATTTACATGTAAATTTCTCCATTCCCAGTTTCCTCTCCAAAAAACAAAGAAACAAACAAAAACAACAAAAACAAACCCCTCTGCCTCCCCCTTCCCCATGCCTGCCACCCTGCCCTCTCCCACTTTCTGGCCCTGGCATTCCCCTACACTGTGGCACAGAACCTTCACAGGGCCGAGATCCTCTCTTCCTATTGATGATCAAATTTGCAATCCTCTACTATACACATGCTGCCAGAACAATCAGACCCCTCCATGTGCAGTCCTCATCAAGTGGGTATATGTATCATCTCAGGTTCCATATTGAACCTTGAAGTATTCTACCCCTAGAAGTGCATTACAAAATCACACTCCATCAAATAAAATTTTATAAACCAAGAAGCAAAGCAGAAAAAAGAAAATTTAATTGATAAAGTTAAAACAATTTCAAGTTTCCACTCTCACTCTAGGCTTATTTCATTTTTCCCTGAGCATCAAAAATAATAACTTACTGTTGACACAGGAGGAAAACATCATTTATAAGATGAATCCCCAGTAGCATTAGATTGTAGAGGGGGGCCTGCTTTCCTCTTGGCTTGCAGAAGGTGGTTTGCAACATTTTATTTTTATAAGCAAAAACACACACATACTTAAGCTTGCTTAGTTTTAAGCATATTTTTGATTGTCTCATAACACCTGAATAAGTGTGAGTCAAAACAAGATCATTTTAAGGACCATTGTTTCTTTTTTAACAATTTGTTTTCCAAGATCTCCTTCTAATTTTTACTCTGTCAGCAAATTAGAATGTGTCCTTCCCTCCATCCTTGACAAAAATAAGAATAATTGTAAAAAAAAAGTTATTATTAAATTTCTACTATAGTAGTTTTCATTCCTTAATTATAGATTCATGCTTTTAATTCTTATTAATCATTTATTTTTTCATGTGAATTTCTAGCTTTCCCTTTACTTAATGTTTGTGTTTTTTTATTCAAGTATGAAACTCTAATAATAAGGATGTCTGTGGCTCTGCTTACTCTGTGAGAAAAACTGGTTCTTTTCTTCATCAGTTTCATTAAAATTTCCCCTTATATTAAGTCAATAAACCTGCTTCTTAATGATCACTTGGTTGGCTGTGTATTTTTTCTCATTTTCTTTTGGCCTGAGATTTTTTTTTAACATTTTAGTAAGGTTTTACATAGATGGTATCTTGCTATTGTTAAAAAATAATCAACATTATGCCTCTTAGACATTGTAAATAGCTCCTTGGGGTTCTTTTTTTCAGAGACATGTTCCCCACACTGGATGTCTGGCCCAGGACCAGGAGCTGCTGGCAGCCCTGACACTTCAGAGAACAAACACATCCAAAGTAAAGCTCACCTATAGTAAGTCTCTGAACTGTTTTATCTCAGGATTGAACTCAGCATGGCTGCTTCTCCCGGGAACTTTTTCATTAGGTTCTTATTAAAGAAAGATCAGGGTAAATCAGGCTGGCAAGAATTAATACCTTCCTTTGAAAGCAGTATTCTGAACTAGGAATTGCACCACAATCTTTTTTGGTGGGCTAAAAGGGGCTTGTGTAGTGGGGCTTCCTTTAGACTCGTTTTCATCATTCTTTACCATATGTCACTTCAATCACAGCATCTACTTTTGCTTGATGTTGGAGGCAGAGTCACTTTACCCTGTCATTCCTGAGCATAAATATATGTCAGAGATCCAAGGAGGGCCAAAAATGCCTGAGAGTGCAGAATGGTGCAGCCATGAATGTGGGTCAGAATCCCTGATTTAAAAGATGAAATAAAGAATCAGTGGACAACACAGCCCACAGAATCAACTAAGCAGGCCTCACAGAGACAGAAGCCAACACTCAGGGACCCTGCATGGGTCTGAGCTAGGTCCTTTGCATATGTGTCATGACTGTGTAGCTTGATGTTCTTGTAGGACTCTTTTAGCGTGGGGATGGTCTCTGACTCTTTTACCTGCTCTTGGGACCCTTTTTCTCATACAGGGTTGCCTCATCCAGCCTTGATATGGTTGTGTGTGCTTTGCCTTATTATAACTTATCATGCCCGTGTTTGGTCAATATCCCTGGGAGGCCTGTTTATTTCTGAAGGGAAAGGGAGGAGCAGCAGACCTGGGTGGAAGGAAGTGGCTGAGAGGGAGGCACTGGGAGGAGTAGAGGGAGCAGAAACTGCAGTATAGGTATAATATATGAGATAATGTTAATAATAATAGAAAAGAATCAATGAGCATAAACAATGGAAATCCATAGAAGATGGGAGAACTGCTTTTAAAAAGTGGCTTCCATAACATCATTCTTTTCCTCCTAAAGGATCTTATGAGAATTCACTTAAGGTGCCATGAAAATCATTTAGTGAAGTAACAATTTTTGCTGCATAGCAAAGAATCTCCAAAGTAGAAAAAATGGCTTTCAACAAAGTTGTTATTTATTATTTCATTAAACAAGATAAATACTGTCATCTTTTCTTAAGGATTTACAAATAAACTAATCCTAAAGGTGAAGCAACTTGCCATGTTTCATGTGTAAAAGTACTTAACCTATTTCTCCACAACCTTTCCAGCATCTGCTGTCACCTGAGATTTTTATACCAGTCATTCTGACTGGTGTGAGGTGGAATCTCAGGATTGTTTTGATTTGCATTTCCCTGATGACTAAGGATGTTGAACATTTCTTTAGGAGCTTCTCAGCCATTCGGTATTCCTCAGTTGAGAATTCTTTGTTTAGCTCTGTGCCCTATTTTTTAATAGGGTTATTTGGTTCTCTGGAGTCTAACTTCTTGAGTTCTTTGTATATATTGGATATTAGCCCTCTATCAAATGTAGGGTGGGTAAAGATCTTTTCCCAATCTGTTGATTGTCATTTTGTCCTATTGACAGTGTCCTTAGCCTTACAGAGCTTTGCAATTTGTGAGGTTCCATTTGTCAATTCTTGATCTTAGAGCATAAGCTATTTCTGTTCAGGAATTTTCCCCTGTGCCCATGTGCTCGAGGCTCTTCCCCACTTTCTTTTCTATTAGTTTCAGTGTATCTGGTTTTATGTGGAGGTCCTTGATCCACTTGGACTTGAGCTTTGTACAAGGAGATAGGAATGGATCGATTTGCATTCTTTTACATGCTAACCACCAGTTGAGCCAGCACCACTTGTTGAAAATGCTGTCTTTTTTCCACTGGATGGTTTTAGCTCCTTTGTCAAAGATCAAGTGGCCATAGGGTTGTGGGTTAATTTCTGGGTCTTCAATTCTATTCCATTGATCTACCTGCCTGTCACTATACCAATACCATGCAGTTTTTTGTTTTGTTTTTTTTTGTTGTTTTGTTTTTTTTGTCTTTGTTTTGTTTTTTATCACAATTGCTCTGTAGTACAGCTTAAGGTCTGGAGGCTCTTTTATTGTTGAGAATAGTTTTGGCTATCCTGGGTTTTTTGTTATTCCAGATGAATTTGCAAATTGCTCTTTCTAAGTCTGTGAAAAATTGAGTTGGAATTTTGATGGGGATTGCATTGAAACTATAGATTGCTTTCTGTAAGACAGCCATTTTTACTATATTAACCGTACCAATTCATGAGCATGGGAGATCTTTCCATCTTCTGAGGTTTTCTTCAATTTCCTTCTTCAGAGACTTGAAGTACTTGTGAAACAGATCTTTTACTTGCTTATTTGCTGGTGGGATTGAAACCTGGTACAACCACTCTGGAAATCAGTTTTGGTGGTTCCTCCGGAAATTAGACATAGTACTACTAGAGGACCCAGCTATACCATTCCTGGGCATATACCCAGAAGATGCTCCAACATATAATAAAGACACATTCTCTATTATGTTCATAGCAGCATTATTTATAATAGCCAGAACCTGGAAACAACCCAAATGTCCCTCAACAGAGGAATGGATACAGAAAAT
>NW_022196905.1:197848887-197891085 GCF_008632895.1 Mastomys coucha
AAAAAAAAAAAAAAAAAAGAAAACAGCCAGTAACAAATGTGGAGGAAAAAGGACCTTCTTTCATTGTTGGTGGGATTCTAAACTCAGGTAGCCACTATGAAACTGGTACTGGGGTCCACATCTCCTGCCAGGGGTGTCCAGATGCTGCCAGTATACCAGATGAGAAAGGACAGAGAAAGAATCTCAGAGGTAGTGGATATCATTAAGGAGTGGTGGTCATTATTTTTTTTTATACACTAAAGGAGTTGTTGCACATATGAATTTATAGTAATTGTGACAGCATGGACAAAACCTGCAAAAGTTTAAGCCAGACAAAAACCCCAGGATGGGGGTGGGGAGACAAATCCCATCAGTAGATGAGGAGATATTGGCATTTGACAGATGCTAGGAAAAGGAGAGTCAGTTCTCATGAAACTTGTGACCCCTGGTAGGTTTACCACATTCCAGAGTACACCTGACTCCCCAAGGTGATTTGGAAACACCAGCTGGATTTGATGCTTTTTTTTAAAGGATAAAACAAAAACAAAACCCTTGAATTTCTGTAGATAGAGAGGTGAAGTCAGATGTGGGAGAAGCTGGAGGAAGGGCTGAATATGAGCAAAACACATGGTATGAAACTCTCAAAGAATAAGAAAAAAGTCCAAAAGATCATACTGTTATCTTAATACACACAGAAAACTGTACAATTAAAACCAATACCACTTTTTAATGTTAAAACTGATTAGTTTCATGCAAACTAATTTATTTAACCTCATAAAGAATTCTTACAAGCATTGTTTCAGATGGAAAGCAGTAAAAAGCTTTCTATTAAATTTGAGGGAAAGACACAGCTGTCTATTTTTAACACTTCACTGTTTTTAGCACAGCCTTGGGTATTATAGTCAATGCAGTATAAACAAAGAAATAAAAGTATAAGATTCGGAAAGAAAGACAGTCAAAACGCCATTCTTGGAACATGCTTTGGTTATATAGAAAATGACTAAAAATCTGTACAAATAAACTTAGAAGTGGTTGATCTTAACAAGCTGTTTAACTGTCTGGAAAAATAGAACTTATAGATAGGTATATACATTTATAAAATCCATTTTAAAAGGAAAAAACACTACTTACATTGGACATACAAAATATAAAGTGTTTCAGGAATCATCTCAGTCTATTTGGACAGCTATAACAACATACTGTGTAATTAAAAAACATTGTATACTTATTCCCCGGAGTGTTGGGAGTGGCAATTTCTAAGATCCGAGACCAGCAGGCCATGTAGGAAGAAGTTCTCTCTTCTTCCTAGGTGGTACTTTTTCGGTGCCTTCTCGCATGGAACTAAGTGAATGCCCAAGGGCCTCTTTCATATAGGTGGTAATTCCTATCAGTCCAGAGGAGTGAGTCCTTACAAAGTTATAGCATCTGAATACACTAGATATTAAACTCCAACATATATATTTTGGGGATACAAACAAGGAGACTGTAGTAGTAATGAATAACAGATATAGTCAAAGCCCTCTGCACAGAGAAGTATAAACATTACAGAATTGCAGTTAAATTGACTGTAATGGAAACAGACAAATTAGAATGAGACAGAAGAGATTGGTAACTAGGTCAGTTGTCAATGGTCAATCTAGAGACTGAGAACTAGGTAATGCATGGACATTGCTGTGATTGGGCCTATCTCATCTATTTCTCACTTCATACAGTAAAAAGTATTTTCGATTCAACAACTGGAAACTTCCAGTAAGGTACTATATTGAGTCCATAAATGACTGAACTGTTTTACAATTTCCAGGTAGTAAGCTCCAGCTGCTATTGTATGTTTATCAGTCCTTGTCTCCTGAACAGGATCTGGTCATAGTTTTTGTCTTAGTCAGGGTTTGTACTCTTGCACAAAACATCATGTCCAAGAAGCAAGTTTGGGAGGAAAGGGTTTATTCAGCTTACACTTCCACATTACTGTTCATCACCAAAGGAAGTCAGGACAGGAACTCACATTGGGCAGGAGCCTTGATGCAGGAGCCGTTCAGGCCATGGAGGAATGCTGCTTACTGGCTTGTTTCCCCTGGCTTGCTCAGCTTGCTTTTTTATAGAACCCAGGACTACCAGCCCAGGGATGGCGCCTCCCACAATGGGCCTTCCCACACTTGATTACTAATTGAGAAAATTCCTTACAGCTGGATCTCATGGAGGCATTTCCTCCTTTCTCTGTAATAACTCCAGCTTGTGTCAAGTTGACACACAAAACCAGTTAGTACAATTTTCCTTCATAGACCTTCTATTCCCAAGACTTTATTTTGATCATCAACTTGTAATTATTTCCAGCATCTACTATTTTAAGAGGTAAAAGCCACAGTTAAAGCCCATTTAAGCAGTTTTCTTATCATAAGAATTTGAAGCTTGGAGGCATAATCTATGAAGAGAAATATGGCTGGGTGGCAAAATTCCGTATATCCATTCATTTTCTCTAAATGAAACCTTCAGGTCTATCACTGTCCTGTTGTTCTAAACCTGAGTGTTGTGTTCTTTCTCATACAATGCGATAACTCAATAGCTTTCCCATGTTGAGTTCTTTTCCTTAAGTTAGCCAGAATCAAGTTCAATTATTTGGTATTGAGAGTCATAGCAACTCTATAGAGTCCATCTCAATGGAATTCAACTGTACATGATTAATGAGTTAGTTCTACAGATTCTGGACTCATCAAATATATCTACTATTCTGACAGATAATACCCACCCTAAGGAAAACTCTGTGCTATTGAAAAGCCAATTTGTTCAACTTGAATCAATGAACATATCATCAGTTTTCTTTGATAACATATCAATACAGACTATGAAAGAGGTAAGAAAAATATACCCATGGTGTTTGCAAAAGAAACATTACTCATTTATGCCATATAGACATGTTCCATGGGGCCTCAGGCTTGCTGAGCCTCACATGGAAGAGGTATTTTTTTCTTTCTGTAGGGAACAGATGAGCATAACAACTGCCATGTTTTCTGCCACAAGGAAATGCCATGCCTGCCTACAGCAAGGGAGGAGACTATGTCATAGCTCAAGTTTATGTTTAAGAGACTTTATTTATAAAGCATTCTTGTTTGTCTTCTTTTATAAAGAAATTGAGACCCAATAGGAAGAAGGTAAGCAGATGGAACACATTTTTGTAGGGAGCAAAGTAGTGAGTGGTGAGTAGGTTGGCATTCCTTTTGGCACTTGCTTCTTTTACAGGGTTAGGTCCTGTTCCCTACAGGTCTCATTGGAAAGCAGACATGGCTCTCCTCATTGCCAAGTAAGACACTTGCTGTAGAGCCTTGGGAAGACTAGATAATTTAGGAAGGCTTCCTTGTGAACAAATAAGTGATAATGGAATCTCTCTATTGTTATCTGATAAGTGTTTTTAATCATTAAGTCAGCGAACTAATTAAAAATGTCAGTATTCTGTCAATATGCATCATAATATTTTAGGAAATATCACTAAAGGCTTGTCTTAGGTCTAGAAAATCTGGTTGTATTTGCGGTCACATTCACTTGTAAGCATAATTAAAAAAGAGATCAAGTTTTTTTGACTTGGAACTAAGCTAAAGAGGCCGTGTTGACTCCGTTGGCTGCCTTTCTTTTAAACGTGGGTATTGATCATCATTTTTATATTGAATATTAAAAACAATGACAAATTTTTGTTAGTTTTTAAAGAATTTATCTCTTTCAGATTTTCAGAATTTCTTATATTCTTAATAAAATTGGATTAATGGCTGAAGTGACTAAGTATCATCTTTAATTTTCCAGGAAATCAATTATGTAATTTAAAGTATCTTGATATTTATAACCAGCTACAAAGCTGAACTCTATCATCAATGCTTGGTTTACTCAATTTGGGGAAAATTCATTTTTGAGGAAAGGAAAACATATTTAGAATATTTTCTTTTTGAAATATATTAGCATTTTATTATTTGCCTTGAATACTGAACTTATTAGAATGTAATTTACCAAAAAATTTAAAATATATTTCTATCAATTCTCCAGTGCTATTTTTTTACAGAATGTCCTCATGATTATAGGACCTAATCATAGGCCATCCTGAGAAGAGGGGGGATTGTAGAGTGAATGTTTTATTTTTTCTTCTCCCTCACATAAAATCCTTACACAGGCTTGCTCTTTTTTATCCTGTTTTCATTACAGGTTTATTCATAAAAGAAATATGTTACTTTTCCTTCCTTCCTGGTAAGTTGGAGGAAGAACAGTCATAAGATGATCTCAATTCTCTTTTTAATCCACACATTTGTGAAAACAGCAGAGAAAGCTAGACCTTAAAGACTCATGTATAGATGTGTTTCTATATATAATATATGTATTTATGGTGATATATGAAGTGAATCTTAAGTATAGGTTTATGTAAATGAATATGTTTATGTATATCATATTTTGTCTATCTTTTATCTGTCATCTACCTATCATCTGTTAATATTTATTTATTATCTATATAATCTATGAATCATTTATCTACCTATCTTCTACTTATCATTTATCTGTATCTATCTTTCACCTACCTAATCCATCAATCATCTGTTTATCATCTATAATCTATCCATCTATCATCAATCCATATTTATCTATCATCTATCTAATCTGTCAATAATTTTTTTATCTATCTTCTGTAATTTATTCCTATGTATCTATGTATCTGTGTATCTATCTATCCATCTATTTATCTGTCACTTACCTATTTATCATCTATCAATATTTATCTACATCGATCTAATCTATCAATTATTTATCCACCTATCTTCTATCATTTAGCTGCATCTATCATCTACCTAATCTATCAATCATCTGTTTATCATCTATCTACCATGTATCCACCTATCTGTCACCTATCTAGATTTGTCTATCATCTACCTAATCTATCAATCATCTATCATCTATTTATCAATTATCTATCTATCTATCTATCTATCTATCTATCTATCTATCTACTTACTGACTATCATCTGTCTCTCTGTTGGTCTCTCTATCTATCTCTATATCCACATGTTATGTCCTTTTATGAAGGACATAATGAAAAGAAGTTTATCTGAGCTGTAAAACATTATTATGCAAAATGTTATGGTTTGAGAATTGCTACATAGAAAACTCCTGTTTAGATGGTATCAGACATGGTTGTCTTTGAGGAAGTGATTAGGTCATAAGACTAGATAGACCATGAACAAGATTAGTGGGTTTATAAAAGACACTCATTTCCTCAGGTGGTGCTTGATCTGGTGTCTTGATAGCAGAATTCTCCATATATAAGACACAAAGAAGATTCTTATTGTTTTTTATAAGTTTTTCAGCTTATAATGTTTTGTTACAGAATGGATTGCACAGAAAATTACAAAATATAGTTTGTGAGTAGAAGAATCACAGTGGATTATTTTATGCTTCTCATCCTATGAGAAGAAAAGACAAGGGCAAGGAAATTAGAGAAGGCTCTTGGCAGTTGTGGACTGGGTTGTCCTATATTTCATTTGTTTCCTTTCAGATCCAGCATCTGAGAGCATACCTCCTTAGACAACTGGATTTTCAAGGGACCACATTGGAATATTTGCTTCATGACCTGTCCCTTCCTTCAGGCATGCAAGCATAGTGTGACACTACTGACAGGTTATATTTCATACATTATGGGGCTTGCAGAGGTTAAGAGCAGAAGTGTGAGCATTAGAGAGGCAAGGCCACAGAGAAAAGACTGAGAATGCAGAAGTGAAACTGAACCTCAATTGTGGCTTTATAGTGCTTAGAACTATAACTAGTTGGAATATTAACACAAAAGCCAGCGACAGTGGACTGTGTGGGAAGTACTCTGCTACTGGAAAACTTCCACGAACTCAGGACAGTGCCATGAAATAAAAAGTGCCTCTACAAACCATTAAACCTAAAAGACCCAAGATCACTAGTTCCATTCTCTCTACTTAAAACTGCCTAGAGAAGTGAAAATTTTGTTTTGGAGTTGAAGAAGATTGGAGGTACAGATACTTGTTTTACTTCCTTGTTTCTTGATGTTTTCCCCTTTGGATAGGACCCATACTGCAGGGAAGACAGATCCATCTTCAAATGCAGTAGGGAGCATTTGCTGTTAGACTAGGATTGGGCAGATAAGGTATAGAACTGAACGCATGGTTTGTAACATAGACTACAGAATACTGGAATTGCTTTAAAAGTTCATGAATGTCCATCTCATGGTCCTCAGGTTGTATGCAACTGAGTATAGCTAAGAACGTGGCTGTGGGGGCTTGAATACGCTTAGCCCTCCATAAGCTCATAGGCTTGAATGTTTGGCCACCGGGGAGTGGCACTATTAGGAGGAGTGGCCACAAGGGAGTAGGCGTGTCCATGTTGGAGGAAGTGTGTCATTGCAGAAGAAGACTTTTAGGTTGCTATGCTCACATTCTTCTCATTGTGGAAAGCCTCCTTCTGGTTGCCAGCCAACGGCATAGTCTCCTTCTAACTGCTTTGAAATCAAGATCTAGAACTCTCTGCTCCTTCTCCAGCACCATATCTGCCTGGACCCTGCCATGCTTCCCACCATGAAGATAATGAATTAAACCTCTTTAAGCCTGCCCTCATAAAATGTTTTCCTTTATGAGACTTGCCTTGTTTATGGTGACTCTTCACAGCAATGCAACCCCATTTAAGTGAGCAGCCCAGTAAAAAATTATAAACTTACTTAAAACCTTATGAAATTCTCCTGCCATTTTCTTGTTTTATTTTTACTTTTGCATTTGATTATATAGTTATAGAGTGAAAACTTTGCAAATGACCACAACATTTTGCAGGGTGAAGAGTTGGAAACAGCTTCTGGAGTTAATACACAAGTCACAAATGGGCTGTAATGTAGGTTCCTGGGAAGAAGGAGGCCATAGTTTGGAAGCAGAGTGATATAAAAGTAAATGAATAAATAAAAAAATTATACTTGTGCTTTATCTCTGAATAATGTCTATTACCAAAGAGAAGTACCAAGAAGGGCTGACCTTTGTAATTTTTTTTTTGTAAATTTTAATATGTACTCTTAGCAGTAAGTTTTAATAATGCAATATGTTTATGATTATCTCATGCTATCTTCAAATTACTTTACAATTACAAGTGCATTGTTGCCCGTACTTAGCTCCTTATTTCTTTGAGCAGAAGGTCTACATTTTAAGAGAGCCTTTTCCCAATGACAACTGTTTCCTGTCATTATGTCCTAGTTTACACACATCTCTCCTCCACTTAGCCACTTGTGTTTGAACAGTGAGTTTGATTTTGTTGAAAACTTTTTACTTGAGCAATGCTGTGTACTTTCTTACTTTGAATTAACATACTTGAAAGCTCTCCAGAGAAGGGTATGCATTTTATTTATTTAAATTTTACTTGTTGGATCATTGCTTCTGCTTCTCATGATCCACTTAATTTAACAGCATATTGGCTTTGAGCAGAGCTCAATCAGGAGTCTTGTGGGGGGGGGCAGCAGATATATAAAGACCTGGGTTTTGGAAGTACCTATGGGAAATTAAGAATAAACAAAATACAATTTTCTTCTAATAGTAAGGAATTAATGAAACAGAGTACACAGTGAGGCTATGTGAGGGTACCACATACTTGTAATTTTGAGTATGTTTCTGCTGTTTAAACAATAATATTCTCTTCCTTTGATCTGTAAGTTTTTAAATTAAGGTTTAATGAATTAAATTTGTTCTTTGACAATTTCATACAAGCCAGTAATTCACACCAATCACTCTTATTATCAACCTCTTTTAACTGCCTTTGACTTCTGTTTTGCCTAAAAATCTCTTCTTACATTTCTATTTGCTTTGTTTTGATCTCAAATTTCACAACAGAAAAGTTAACATTTAAAATGTTACTGGGAGATAGTTTAGTGAGTATGATAGCTAATCTTGGTTGTCAACTTAATGGCATGTGGAATGAACTAAAATGCAAAATGCTAGGCACAACTGTTTGGGATTTTTTTCATTAGATTGATTGGGATATGAAACCCCACCTTAAATCTGGGGTATACCTTCTAGGGACAAAGGATATAAAGATATGGACAAAGGAATCTCTGCTTCTGGACTGCCTGTCCTTATTCCTGCTGGAAAATTTGTCTACCTTTTGCTGAGCCTGGGCTTAACTTCAACATCTTCTGGCTTACAATGTAGATAGAATACCAGCAGCTCTCTAGGAATCCTTCCAGTTTCCTGTGCCAGCTTGGGAATGCAGAGACATCCAGTATCATGGACTAAAAGAAAAAAATCAATGGAGTCTTGGCCTTTTCATTATGAGTTAATCATTGTTGGACTCTCCAGACTCCATCCTGTAGTCAATCTCACACTTGTGGAATAGCCAATGTTAACCACAGAGATATCTCTTCCTCTAGATTTTTTCTTTCTTTCTATCTATCTATCTATCTATCTATCTATCTATCTATCTATCTATCTATCTATCTATCTATCTATCTTTCTATCCATCCATCTATCTATCTATCTATCTATCTATCTATCTATCTATCTATCTATCTATCTATCATCTATCATCTATTTATCTATTTATTATCTATCTCTATCTATCATCTATCCATCTATCATCTATCTATCCATTCTTCTCTTATCTATCCATCATTTCTCTATCTATTATCTATCTTCTATGCATGTATTTATTTATGTATACATGCATGTATGTATCTATCCATCTCTCTCTTTCTTCCTTCCTTTCTTTCTTTCTTTCTTTCTTTCTTTCTTTCTTTCTTTCTTTCCTTTCATCTCCTATTTACATTTTCCATGTACAATAAGAAAAGAAAAAGAAGACTGACACTTATAGCATTTCATTTAACCACTAGGAATTGTTAGAAGCATTTTATATATAATTCAGTGTTTGCAAAAAATTTTGAAATATATAGTTATATTTACTTTCCAGGTGATGAAACACAAACATAAGTTGTCAAAGATAATACAGCTAGTTAATGACAAATATCAGTTAGTATTCATTCCACTGTGCCCCAGCCATTTCCCAAAATCAATTGGTAATCATAATATTAAACTGGAAATATTTTGAAATTAACAAAGAAAGCATGTATAATTTTAAGTATGATATTCTTTAGTTTTCAAAGATTAGCAATAACTTGTTGTTAAGTCAGTTGACTATGATGTACTTCCTATGGCTATGTTTGATTCCTTGCACTGGGTTTCTCTCTTTGGGAAGGAAACATAAATCATGCTTACAGGTCTCGTCCATGAGGAAATAACCCTCCCTTTTCTGTTTTCAGTCTTTAAGGACATAGCATTCTCTGTCTTTCTCCAGATTCCACAGATCTTTAGCTTCTACCTACTTAGGTCTAGCCCTGAGAAGTCAAGAAATCATTCTATGGAGAGAGGCACCTGTCTGCTAATTTATTTTTTCTTACTGATCATGTCTTTACCCTCAGTATACAAGTCAAGTTTATTAAACTTAATTTTGCTCATAAGAGAAACCTTTAAGCCATATATCTATGCTAAAATTATTATTTAATTAGCTGAATTTATAATGGATATGTGCATTGTAACTTTTTACCAGAATCAGTACATTAGTATCCATCAAATAGGAAACAATTGAATTTATGTTGTAGAGTGTTGCCATGCAAATCAAAGAAATAATGAAACTATTGTACAATAGAACCACTGTGTGTGTTTTTGTGATGCACCCACAAAAGTGTGTGAATGTGTGCACAATTGTGTATACCCATGAAATCCAGAAAGGTTGTCAGGAATCTTATCTACTGCTTTCTACCTTATTCCTCTGAGGGAGGGCCTTTCACTCAACTGGAAGCTTATTTATTCAGCTAGGCTGACTAGTCAACAACCTATCAAGATCCATTCAGCTTTGCCACTGAATGCAGTAGATACCATGCATAGATCCTGGAGTTCTGGGCATTCAAGTCAGCCTTTTATTATTGTACAGCATCCTCTTTCAAATAATGAGCAATATTCTCAACCTTGAAACACCTTTTAAAACTCAGAGATCTCCAGGTTTCACATCAAATGGAACAAATCAGTATCACCAATGCTTAACAAAAGGATTCTGTTTTGCAAGGGCTTCCCTTGAACTTCCATAGCAGAAGATGTGCTGCTTTTGGGAAACATGGGGAACAATGAAAAGTCTTTCTAGTGGCTAGAGCACTGGGAGAAGTTGAGCAGTAACAGAGTTTGAAAGCTGAAGAGCAGGCAGACTGAGGTGAGTCCAAGAGGCAACAGGGAACCATTCAGTGTGTGTCAGAAAGTTTATAAGGGAGGATCATAGTTAAGGCATGAGGTTAAGAGATGATTGTGTTTGGTCCACATGAGGAAGATGACAATGTCCTTGCTTAAGTCAGTACTATTGGAAAGGAGAGGTATTGGTAAAACTAAAGTGTTGGTGGCATATTTGGCAAGTCAGAGGAGTTGGATTTAATGATGAACAGTACAAGAGGGATGAGAAAACATGAGGAATATACTACATTTTAATGATGTACAGTACAAGAGGGATGAGAAAACATGAGGAATATACTACATTCATACACACTAGCATAGACTATGATTTTTAAATTGTTAAAATTTAATAATAATCAGGACTGAAGTTGCATGTATATCACCATTAGATAGAGACTGCTGAAACTTCCTGCTCTGTATTTGAGAGGGAGAACTTGTATCCTCTACTGTTCCCTGTGTCTAATTTGTGCTTTTTTTTTTTTAAAACTATTTTGTCATTTTAAGCATATCTAGGACTGGTATTTATTAAAGACTCCTATTTCTTTTTTCCATTAATTTGTTCATTTATGTTTCATCCTGAGCACAGTGCCCACCTCTCCCCCTATTACATTTCCTCTCCCCGTTACATGCTTCCTCCCCTCCCCTTCATCTCTGAGAAGGGGGAGGTCTCCCTTGGATACTAACCTACTCTGGCACCTCAAGTCACTGCAGGACTAGGTATATCCTCTCCCACTGAGGCCAGACAAGACAGCCCAGTTAGGGAATAGGACCCACAGACAGGTAACAGAGTCATGGTGAGCCCTTGCTGGGGAATGAATATGAAGCCTAAGCTTCACATTTACTACATATGTGTGGGGCTGGGTAGCTCCATCCCTTGTATGCTCTTTGATTGGTGGTTTAAAGACCCCTATTTCTAAGCTCACTCTTTTAAAGCACAGCTCTAGCTATTCTGGTTTTATTGTATGCAGAGTGGCTGGCCAGTACCCTCAACTTGGGGCTTGTCATTCTAGGCCATCCAAAGATCCATTCATTTACAGACTCTCAATGCATATAACTCTGAAAGCTATATTATGGAAGGTAATAACGGTGGCTTAATGGCTTCAATTATTAAATTTTGGGAAATGTTTCAGGAAACCCCATTTTCTATTAAGTAACTTATGCAGAACACAACAATTTCCCACTATATAACTCTTATATTCTTATTTCTTTTAATATCTTATTATTGAAAAGGGTTTCTTAGTCTTCAAGAGTGATTGGTTACTTGAGGGTAAAAGACTTGTCCTATCTGTTGGGATTGTTACATATTCCAAGCAATTGTCAATAAACAAATGTTATGTTTATTTCTAGAGCAAAATCCAAACAGCCAAACTCCCCAGATGTTTGCGTATAAAATAGGCAAGTCAATACTGGATTTTGAGGAAATACTTACATTACACCACATTTGTATTCATGCTTTTACTGATTAATGTAACTTTTAGCTTTTTTCTAAAAGTTAACAGGTTATTTTTCTTATTAAATATTGCTGCACAAACACACCTGGACTTTTGATTTGTTTGTTTCTGTGTTTAATTACAACTTTCACTTTTGAGAATTTCATACGTGATTCATTAATTACTAAAGCTCTGTAGTAAATTTTGAAATTGGGGATGGTGATAGCTCCAACACCTCTTTAATTATTCCAGATTGCTTTAGCTATCCTGTTTTTTTTTTTTTCTGTTTTCCACATAAAGTTGGAAATTGGAAATTGTCCTTTTAAGTTCTGCAAGGAACTGTGTTTGTACTTTGTTGAATCTGAAGATTTCTTTTTATAGGATGCCCATTTTTAAAAATTATCTTATTTATTTACATTCCAGCCATTGCCCACCCCATCCTGCCTCCCATAGTTCCTCATCCCATTTCCTCTCCCTCTTGCCTCTGAGAAGGCTCTCCCCCACTTCACCCCCCACTGTCTGGGCATCCTCCTTCCCTGGGGCCTCAACATCTTCTCCCACTAAGGACAGACCAGGCAGACCAGACCAGGCAATCTTCCTCTGGTAAATATGTGTGTGTATATATGTATATATGTGTGTGTGTGTGTGTGTGTGTGTGTGTGTGTATTTTCCCATTTTTGATGCTGCCCTGGGATTTTATTTATTCCTTGTGGGGTTTGTAGTTGGTTACCCTTTTTAAGTGAGTGTTTTCCTTCTAGCACCTTCTGTAGAGGCCACACAGAAGGTCTTCTACATGGCTGAGGATGAGAATCAGGGACTGGATGTGGATGATATGAGAGAGAGAGAAAAGATCTCAAGCTTGCCTACCTTTTTAACTGGCCTACTTGCATTTATAGTAGACTTGGGTAGAACTTCCCAGATAATGCGGGAATAACTGGATGAATCTGGAAGAAGGTTGAGGGGGAAGGGTTTAAGTGTTCTAATGGAGTGGGAGGTAGAGAAGGTAAGATCTCTGCAGGTGGCCAGCTTCAGAGCTGGGAATACGACTGGATGGTTGGCCGGGCGGTGGTGGCGCACGCCTATAATCCTAGCACTTGGGAGGCAGAGGCAGGTGGATTTCTGAGTTCGAGGCCAGCCTGGTCTACAGAGTGAGTGCCAGGACAGCCAGGGCTACACAGAAGAACCCTGTCTCAAAAAACCAAAAATAAATAAATAAAAAAAAAAAACCAAAAGACTGGATGGTTAGACTTGGAAGAGAGGAGGAACAGGTAAAGATCTGCAATGAGCCTACCTGCTTTCCTGGTAGGTGTGATATGAGCGTTCCGGGGAATGCTTTCTAGAGTTGGGGGTTGGGTTAAAGTGATGAATTGGGGAAGGGATCTGTGTGATCCACTAGAGATGAGGGCAGCAAGCAGGGAGACCTAGATATGTGTAGGTGATCTGCTGTAGCAGGCAAGGACAAAGAGACTGGATTTGGAGGAGCTAAAGTGAAGAGTAACCTGATTCTCTGGCTGGCATGTTTATTTCTAAACGATCAAATTGAACAAAGCTGGAAACTTAGGTTGTCATGCTCATCATCCATACTCAATTCCTTTCTTCTATGGTTTCTAATTAACAGAGACTATGTTATTAACACTACATACAGATTCCTTTGCTACTGTGGTAGGTGTGTATGGGCAGGTTTCCTCAAGCAGTAACTCTTGTTGAATTATGAAAAAGAAAAGTGGCTGTCTTCTGAAGCAAGCCTGATGGTAGAGGTATGTAGCTTGTGTAGGTGAGCTCTGTTGGCCCTTCAGATGACCATCCCCTGCATCGTGGGGACAAGTGCCTTTACTGGATGGCACTGTGCTATTAAAGGCACAGTCTTTCATGCCATGCCTGAAGATTTGAAAACGTCTACTATTTTCAAACAATGCCTTCCGATACAGTTGGATCTAGCTCTTTCAACAGACATGGTGTTATAATTAAGTATATCCAGGTGGAAAAAAAGCCAGTCAGGCACTGTGTGTCTTCTGATTAAAGCTAAGGCAATTTTTCCCCCACACAGTAGTACCACATTGCATACATATGACTGCTCAGGCAGTAAGAATATCTTCATCTCAACGTCAAATGACGATACAGCTTGTGCAGCATTTAGTACAACGTCCATCCTAACCAACAGCTAAGTACAATATATCAAGTCTAAGAATTTTGATCAGAATCTCCAAGAAATATTTATGACCCAAATGATGGTTGATATTTAAAAAACTGAAAATACTTCCCTCCTGACTCCTGTAGTTTTCTAGTTGATTATCTTGAGTTTTACAAAAAGAACTTATTGTCAAATTAGTAAAAGCCAAAATATTCCAAACTTGGGCAAAAGAACAAAACCACATGTGCTTTCCTACTTGTTAATAATTTACCACAAATCTACACTTATTAGTCATTCCTTAGATAGTTTGCCATATGCATTATTTATGGGGGTCTTTCTCCTTTGGTTAACTACAGCTGTCGTTTTAATTTTTAATCAAATTGTAATATTTTATAAGTAATTCTTTAAGCTAGGTGAATATAAAGAAAAGTTATCCTGGAAGCTATATTTAAATGTCTTCTATTCCTAGGAATAGACTGGCCATTCACTGAATTCCAATATTAAAATGATTTTATGGAAGATAAGACAAGACACACAGCCAGTTTCTCTAAGTAAACCTAGACCTTATTATGGCTCTAAAAGTTCACATTTTTCTGCCTTTAAAGAAGCCAGCAATTGAATATTTATGATCCTGAGAGTGTCCGACACTTTATTGTTTTCCTCAAGGGTTTTTACCCAATCCAAAGGAGATGGAAACAGAAATTGCTCACAATCTGCCCAGTGCTAAACTCCTGTCTCCAAAATCCACTGCCAAAACTCTTGGAGCATTAGCATGCATAAATTGGGAGGACCATGAAAAGAAATGTTCAGAAGTTTTGAGGAATTATTAATAGAGCTAACATTCCAGTCACACACTGTATGTAAAGCTTACTCAGGCTCATATGTGTTTTTAAAGTGTTTGCAGACAGAAATTTTAGGTGTAAAATTTTATAACTAGAATATTATTGTTATTATTAACTAAAAGCAAAAATCTACAGAATATAAATTGCAAAAAAAGAAGCCTCTGTTTTGGCAGATCCTATCTGATTTGATAGAAAAACAAATCGTTTTATACATTCAACTAGAATCAACAGTATGGGCTGTAAGCAGAAGGCTTATTTATTTATTTATTGGTTTTATGGTCTTAATATTGCTTAATATTATTCTCAGAAACTTCACAGGAAGATCAAATTTGTCTTGTTACCTGTACCACAGAGCTCTGAAAACCAGAAATTAACGCGACCATGTGAGGCTCTTGTAAGGAATTTACTCTACGCTTTCATTCAAGGTATGAAACTGAACGCGAAAGAAAACACTTCATGCAATTTTGAAATCAGAAGGTTGAGACTTAGGAATAAGCAAAATCTTGCTAAGGTAATGTAAATGCATATTACATGGAACTCATTGGAGAAAATCCTTGTTCTTTTATACAGGCATACAGAGGAGGAGGAGGAGGAGGAGGAGGAGGAGGAGGAGGAGGAGGAAGAGGGGGAGAAGGAAGAGGAGGAAGGACAGGAGCTGGGAATGGGATGTAATGTGAATAAAAATAAATAAATTGTTGAAAAATATAAATAAATATGGGAATTTAATTCATCATTTTGATATAAAAGTTTAATTAAGGTAAACGGAATATTTTTAGTTTTCTTAAGTTTGTTACATAAAAGCTTTCCTCAATACACTGCTTCATTGAAATTATTGTAAATTGTATTTTCTGCCTTTAAATACAAGTTTCTTTTCTATATCTTTTTCTTTTTGAATAGCTTCTTTTGGGATCAAAAGAGGACCGTGGCAAAGGTCTCTAGTACAGCAGCCTAATGGTTTTCATATTTGAAATGTACATATGTATCTCCTGGGCTCTAGGTATATAAAGATTCTAATTTATTTATCTTGCAGGAAGGTGTGATGTTCTGCGGAGGTGATACTAATGCTGAAGGACCATGTAAATTCAGGAAGGGACTCTAGAAGATGGCATCCTAGAGGTTTCATCTATCTTTACAGGTGAAGGCACAGATGGTCCTGTGCCAGAGGCAGGTATCATGGTGGATTTGGCACCAAATACCCGAGGGCCTCAAGCATGATGAATTCTCCTAAGTTCTCCATGGAATAGAATTGATTTGTTAATGGGGAATTACCCCTGTAGGCATATGTTTTAAATATAGTACCCAAATTATTTTCAACCTTTAATCAAGTGCCAAACATAGATTTTGGATAAAGTACTACAAGGTAATCTCTGGTGAAACTTGAACAAGAAGACTGTTTAATTTAGCATCTAACTACAACAGGTGACACAGAGCATCTGGATGCTCAGAGGGGACAGACGATGTGTTAATGGCCAGAACCACTAACTGGCTTCAAGACAAGGGAATGGGGAAAAATTCTTATGCCTAAAACAGATTCTTCCTCCTTTTATTCTGTACTCAGCTGTGAAATCTGGTATCCCATATTAAAAAATCAGTGGTCTAGTTAAGATATATAAAATAAATTTAAAACCAGAGAGATAAAAATGGAATTCACTCTTACTTGGTATTTTAAAATATGGAACTGTGATAGGTAAAGGATGTACAGATGAGGAGGACATGGAACAATTGCTTTAAGGACATAGAATATAATATATGACAAGAAAGATAATTATTCCTTCTTTGGGACATCTTGTATTTTGGAAAGCACGCTGATAACTTTGATGTCATGGTTATTCCAGCCATCTCTTCTTCCTTATTCTTCATGCCTCTGGATATCATAGGAATAGATTTTGCTCTAAGCATAAGTGGACAGGTAAGTGAATACAGAGATATTGAAATGGGGTTAAATTTTCAATAGATCTTTCATGGGTGTCACATTGGCTCAGTTTATGATTTCAGCAATTAGGACATCTGTGACAGTTGAGGTTGCCATGAGTGATCACATGCGGAAGATAAGTGTAATCCTGAGCAAATGACTAAATTCTAAGTACATGACCATGACTAAATGGCTTGCTGTCATATTTTCATTTAGAGGTTAAAATTATGAGTACACACTCTTGTAGATATTTTGTATTCACTGCTGCTTTTGAACATTTCTTTCTTCTATTAATGTTAAATATGCATGGCATTTCCCTTATGCATCTAAAATTTTAAGATAGATTATAGTGAAATGACTAATATGTGCCAGGCGATATTTTAAATGTGACAGAATCTTATACTCTAGCCAGGGAGAGACAATATGTGCATATATGACAATCACATCAGTGAAAAAGGTCATGATTTGAGAATTCCCTCTGTAAAGGAAAATGAATTATATCTCATCTTGAGTGAGCAAGGAATTGCAGAGGGGAGTTGGTATGTGAGTGGCAGACTGGGAAAATGAGCACATTAAGATACAGAGAGTTTGAAGGATAAGATCATTTCAGGTAAAGAAGGTAGCATGAGCTAAAGCATAGAAGAGATAAATGAACTCTGTGAGGAATTCAGGGTGACTGTAGCTTAGAATACAGCAAGAAGGTGCCAGACTGTTCAATGACAAGGAGGCCCAGAAAAGGAGAGCTTATTCTTATAGTCAGACATTGTCACCATATGCTCCTCTTCCTAAAATGCCCATTTTTACCTTTCAATACCCACACAGTTATTTAGATCCTGTATTTCATGGCTCTCTACTCCCCCTGACACACAGACAGTAATAGTCTGTTTTACTTATTTAGCAGAGGATCATGTGATGAGTTGCATTGCCAATTAGTATTTCATAAATATCTAGTCTGATTTTTGATAATCTGAAAGTTCGAGAGAATAGAAATTAGTTTAGAGTTGCTTATATTCCCAATATCTAATATTCAGGCCATGGAGGCAGTTTTTAAGTTTTAATTGAATTAGCACATAGGTACACACACACACACACACACACACACACACACACACACACACACACAAACAAGCTGGGGAGTGGGCTCCATTGGAGAGCTGCCTAGTGTCTACACATGAAGACCTAAGTTCACATCACTGGTGCCAGTGTAAAAAGCTGGGCATGGTGACACACACCTGTATTCATAGTGCTGGGGAAGGAGAGACAAGGGGCCTCTGGTCATGGCTTCTGTGAACTCCAGGTTCAGTGGCACACACTGTTCCACACCATGTAGTGAAGAGTGGTAGAGGAAGATGCCTCCTGCATGACCTTATTTCTGCTGGATGCTCATGTCTGAGAACATGTGTATGTTTGAGAACATGTGGTCCTTTTCAGGTAACCGAGTGGCCTCTACATAATGCCTCCAACTTGAATGGCAAAAGAGAACCAATTCTTGCTTCCACCTACTTCTTTTTAAATGAAACAGCTTTCTCAGTTAACTGCCATTATTCTTGAAAAATAACCCATTCGGGTAACTTGTGGCCAGTCTCTCACCTACGACTTTATTCTGTTCAATTTACGCTTCGCTGGCTCAGCAGTTAACTGGGTTGTAAGCAGAACTAAACTGGCCATTCTTCCTTTCCATGTCAGATTGTAATGTCTTTAGTGAAACATGGTTATGTCCTGTGTACTTATGATTAACCAAGAAATAATAAGATCTGTATCTTTTCTAGTAAAGCTATAAGATTACTTTTTCATGGATTCACACAAAATTAAATACAAATCTCTTTTCAAATGTCACAGTGATAATGGTTTCAGTTAAAAGAGTTGAAAATATTACAGAGACTATGGCAAAAATATTGTACTATAAAGTAAAAGCAAGTGAGTTGGATGTAAATATTTGCAAAGGCACAGAGGTGTCTTAAATGACACGATTAACCATCTTCTTTAGCACATAGTGCTCATGCAGGACAATGAATGAAAGTCTGTGGCAGACTGTAGATCTGAGGCTTTCTCACTGCTGTATTGTTAGGGGACATCCATACACTGTCATCATAATTGTGGAAATTAAACTGTTCCTTTGACAGCAGATGTTACCACCTGTTTCTTGGACTCTGAGGGTGTTCACCATGGATAACCACATTTGGTTCTGGCTTAACTGTCTCAGTCTATCCAGTACACACTTCTTACAAAGGTAAGATCATGAGGTGAAGGAACACGGGGACACAGGCAAGTCCATGTTTCTCTTTTGCCCTTTAGTAGATAATTTTTCTTCAAATCTTGCTTTCTTTATCTATCGCAGGTTAAAGATAGCTGTCTTCCAGCCCCAAGTTGGGATACAACTCAGGGGGAAGCCCGGGGCCCTGATACTGTTACAGATGCTGTGGTGTGCTTGCAGACAGGAGTCTAGCATGGCTGCCCTCTGAAAAGCTCAACAAGCAGCTGCAAGAGTCAGGTGTAGATACTAGAACCCAACCAATGGACAGAAGCTGAGGGCACCTGTGGGGAAAAGCTGGAAGAAGCTGAGGAGGAGGGTGGAAGATCAGCAGTCTGTGATAGAGCAGTCTGACTGGACACCCAGGATCTCTCAGACATTAAGCTACTAAGCAGGCAACAAACACCAGCTGATATGAGGCCACTGACACATATATAGCAGAGGACTGCCAAGTCTGGCCTTAGTGAGAGAAAATGCACCTAACCCTCAGGGACTTATGGCCCCAGGATATGGGGAACCCTGGTGAGGTAGGGGTGGTGGGTGGATATCCTCTTTGAGGGGGAAGAGATATGAGATGGGGAGTGGTTAGGGGCAGACTGGGAGGGGGATGAAGACTGGATTGTAAAAAATGATTAAAGAATAAAAATAAATAAAATAAGAAAAGGTAAGTGTCTTCAAGCCGTATTGTGAGGATTAAAGACAACCTAGTAAGTGTAACCCTCTGATAGTATCTGAATCTTAAGAGTGTTTTAGGTTTAGTTTTTTTATTGGTTTCACTCATTTCTTTCCTGTAGCTCAGGAGAGAAATGTTCATGCAAGACAATTGCATTAACCACCCGTTTTCTGTTACCATGATGTGATAAATTATGGTGAGTCTTTAAAAAAAAAATAGAGAACTCATTCATCTCTTAGATTCACAGGATAGAAGTTCAACAGCACATCACTAGCTCCAGTGCATTTTCCATGTCTGTGTCACTTTACAGACATGTAGTCATGGAGGAAACATATGTGTGGAAGTGAGAGACCACATTGCAGGAGAGCAATCTAAAGCCACAGAAAGATAACCAAATGAAGCCCCAAGAGTGCTGTGTTAATACCACTAAGAGTATGATTGTCACTTACAGATTTCATAGTAGGCTCTACTTCTTAGGTGGTTTATTGGCTCAACACGACAGTGTGAGTCTAAGTCACATGAAACCATGGGGAAATCCATTAGTCAGTTTTGTCCTCAGTGTAACCAAATACTTGAAAAAGACAGCTTAAAGGAACACATTATCAGTGTTCAAACTCTATTCTGCCATTCTCTGGTGAATCTGGACCTGTAGTGAGTCTGAATAATATGACCTTGGATTCTTTAAAGAGGCTATTCATCTTACAGTAAAAAGGAAACATAGAGATAGGAAGGGACCAAGAACCAAGCATAACACTAAAAGGCATAACCAGGGTTACCTCCTTCCTCCAGTTAAGACCCACCTCTCCATTTCCACCAATTCTGGCATTAGCTCCACCATTAGGGATCCAGTGTTCAATGCAGAAACCAACAGAGGCTAATTCATAGTTAAAGCAAAAACAAACAAAAAACCAAACAAACAAACCCAACCAATCAACCAACCAAATAAAAACCACCCCCCAAATCCAAACTAAACCAAAACAAAAAGAGAGGGGGGTTTAATGAACATCTAAGATGTAATATATAAAACTGAGGTATCTATTTTCAAAACTTAGAAGGCTAAGACGGCTTCAGTGAACGCAGTTACAAAGTGTAATGATGGCTTGGGTTAGTGTTTCCAGGTGTTAAGAAAGGGCTGCAAAATCTCTTAGTTCATAGGTAGAGATAGCTGTTTTCTACTAGGTTTTCCTAGGTATTTGAGCCTAACTTGGATTGTCATATTTAAAAATGTCACACTGCTTGGGACACACTTAAAAATGAATGTGAAGAAATAGAGAGAAGAATCAGATTTTGAGATTATTGGCCTTTCTTCCAGAAGACCTAGGTTCAATTCTTCATACCCACTTGGTGGCTTGCAACCATCTAACTCCAGTCCCAGGAGAGCTAATGCCCTCTTCTGGCCTTTGTGAGAACTTCAGGCACACAGTGCAAAGATGTGCACACAGCCAAAACAGCTGTACACATAAAAAAAATAAATAAATAAATAAATAAATAAACGTAAAATTTCTTGTAAAAAAGATGAGTATCATTTGGAACTGATATTTGGAATATATGTTTACATGTATTGAAACATAAGTGGATATTCTATATATGTGTCTGTGTGCGTGCATCTGTGCATGAGTTTGTGTGGTGTATATATGTGAGTTGTATGCACGTGTGTCTGCAGGGTGAACTTACAGACACAACAGAAAGATGCTGGGTGTCCTTCTCTATCACAAACAACCATATTTCCTTGATAGAGGGTCTTTTGCTGATCCTAGAGACAGCAAGCAGACAGCTACTAGACAGCTGGCAGACAGAAAACCAAGCAATCCTCCTGCCCCTGCCTCCCAGTGTTCTGGGTTTACAGTATACACAAAATCTTATTGGACTTCTTACAGGGATTCTAGAGATCAAATTTAGTTCCTCAATAACATCTCAATTGTTTTTACTAGCTAAGTTCCTTTCTCATCCCCATGTGTTCTGTATTCATTTAAAAACCGTGGCCCAAATTTACTTGCAAAAATATCTGCTTCAAGCAGATTGCTTATTTTGGACTTACCCTTATTAGCACTTTTTACTTTAATATCATCTTGATTTTATAAATGAGTTTTATTTGTTTACTGTACACTTTTCATTTTCTAGTGATAATTTGTCAAAAATCATCAAATTAAAATGCTAATGAAGCCGGGTGGTTGTAGTGCACACCTTTAATCCCAGCGATTGGGAGGCAGAGGCAGGTGGATTTCTGAGTTCGAGGCTAGCCTGTCTACAGAGTGAGTACCAGGACAGCCAGCACAACACAGAGAAACCCTGTCTTCAAAACCAAAAAAAAAAAAACCAAAAACCAAAAAAAGCTAATGAAATAGTACTCCAACTTAGGGTCTGTTATTGCTAGACTTTTTAAATTTTAATTGATTAATTATTAACTTTGTATTTGTGAGACAGAGTTTCCTTTTGTAGCCATGGCTGTCCTGAAACTCATTTTGGATAGCAGGCTGGCTGGCCTCAAACTAATGGTCCATCTGCCTCTGCCTCCTGTGTTCTGGAATTTTTACTTAAGTATCTGTTTCTGTTTTAGTCTATGCCAAGTGTATGGGGGTGGGGCTTGCAGAGGTCAAAAGAAGGCAATGGTTCCTCTAGAGCTGTGGGGGATGCGAGGCTGCGTATTGCTTGATATATATGCTGAGAACTCAACTAAGGTTCTCTGGAAAAGCAACAAGCACTTTTACTCAGTGAGCGGTTGCTCTATTCTAGGGTTACATTCTTACAGATTGGACTTTAGTTATTTTTAAATAATTTTCTGTTGATTTGGAATTTTGTTATTATAATTGAATGTCCACTGTTCCAATATACATATCTCTCCATTTTAACCATCCTCTAGATAAGTTACTCTCTATCAGTTACAGATTTTATATTTCTGCCTAATAGATTGTCATATTATTCTTCCTCCTTTTTACATTATCTCCCAATTCTCACAAATTCGTTATCTTGCTTCTCTTGAAAGTTTTAATTTTATAAAATTGAATCCCCATGCTAATTTCCCTGCAAAGAATTAGCAAAGAATGGTATTACTGAATGGACCAGAGTCTCTGGAGTCCAGTTAGTCTGAGGTAAATTTGGCACAGTCTGTAGTATTTTGTTATTTCTGAATTATTGATTCTCAGATACACCTTTGACTTAGGAGTAAAGGACTGAGATTGTTATTCAAATATCTATTCTTAGACTTTTCCCTGAGACTTAACATATACTTGCAGTAATAACTTACTACTTTAAATTTTATTGTTCTTTGTTATGATAGTAGGAGTTGTAATTATATGATTTTAAAAATAAATTACACAGTTTGATTTTGACACAAGTGATTATTCTGATATATAACAATAGATATTAAATGTCTTATGAGATATTTTATGCAAATATAAGATATTAACTTTAGCATATTAAACTGTAGTTTAATATTTATTGCATTGAACACAACTTAGGTTGTAGATAACTTACTTGGTATGTACACAAATGTATGTATTTGTACTACACAATGCATTTATACTATAAAATGGAACTTTTTTTGCCTTAGGATATTGATTTTATATATTCATGGCTACTTAGTTTTAATTCCACTGGAGTAAAGTGATAAACTGTATACAATGAATTCTTTTTTTTCTCAACTGTCAGTCAATAGAATCTGATTTTCAAAAGAAAGTTACAGAACAGGGGTATGAATGTTTCAAAGACTCACAGAGCCTTGATGAACAAGGCTATTTACTCTTGCAAGAACAAAGAACAAAGCACAGGAAGTTTCATTATTTATTAGACATTAACAATTGATTGATTCTGCTCCATTACCTGCCATTACCCTCCATGATCTATATTTGGAGAAGCTTCTTCTCAGAGCTGGGGAAAAGGACAACCACGGGTCTTTTCACTCAGAGGTGATAAGCCACAGAGATTGGAGTGAGTCGAGAGCTCCTGTCAATAACATAGAGTCTGTTCTGTATGAACATACTTGGGGTCACTTTCATTCTGTTTTGACTGTTGCAAAAAAAAAAAAAGCCTAACCATGCTGATTACAATTCTGCAAAAAGCAATCTTAATTATTGCAAAAAAATTCCCATATCAATGGATTACATTATTGTAACCCTTGTGTTCACAAGGAATCATGCATCTAAATACACATTATTCAGAAGATACATGATTTGATAGTCTTTGATTTTACTTGAATATTACAGATTTTAGGTAATCAAAGAGAGCTTTGTGATAAGGTTCAAGGTCTTTGAAGTACTTTTTTGTCAATAAAGATGAGAAGGGGCTGTTTAAATAAAGGACGTCATAAATATAGAACTAGAAAACAACATAGAAAAACATGGAGAACAACTGAGAGAAACACAAGGAAGTTGAAATCACTTGCAGCTTCGTATAGTTGGGGTCAAAGAGGCTGGGTGTGGGGACTGATCAGCAGGCAGCACATGTAAAATGAGCCTGCTAACTCACATCTTGAATTCTAGTGGTCCTATGACAAGGTAGGCAGTAGGAACAAGAAACACCAGAAGGCATGGAACATCTAACCTGGTCTGCACAAAGGAAACATGAGACCCTATATCTTACAAGGTGAGCACTGAGGCCCAGTATTGCTCCCTGACTTTCAAATGTGTATGGTGGCTCATGCACCATATTCTCCTATATCAGTGAAGGTCTCTCTCTCTCTCTCTCTCTCTCTCTTTCATACACACACACACACACACACACACACACACACACACCAGATTCTTCAGAGTTAAATCTATGATTTTGGTCATTTAATTCCCATTTTTTCTACTTTAACTCAGATTTCCTCCCCACTTATTCCTCTTTTTTCTTTCTTTTATTTTATTTTCAATTATTATTATCAATTTTAATGATATTAATAGTTAAAATATAAACTTTGGAGTCTGATGACTTGAGTTCTTATTCTTTCTCTGCCACTTACTAGCAAGGAGCTACAGTAAATTGTGTACTTTTTTTGAGTCAGTTTATTTTTCCATACAATATTTCTTTTAAGGGATATTAATGATGGAAAGATGACTATATATTCATATATATCATAGCTATCACATGATATATCATATAAATCATTCACATCTAATTATATATATATATAATCACACTAACACACATATGTATAATATATATATTATATAGAATGTTTAGATTCAATCATGGGTATGAATCAAAATTATTTGCTATATTATTGTTATTAACCCACTATTGCTTATAATGATGTTAATATCTGAGTTGTAGTTATAAATGATTATTTCATTTTTGTATGTGATTATGCTTTGAAAGGCAATCACAATTATAATGGCAAAATAGGACCAAAAAATTGCAAAAATTTACCTCCATAAGAGGCAAGAATGTAAATGAGAAAGTATGATCACTAAATGTGCTGTAAGAAACAAGCCACATGTGAGAAAATATTTGAGAAATAATATATTTTTATAATAGCCTATTTTTTATTTTTGAGATTATAATATAATTACACTTCTTCCTTCCCTTTGCTCCTTCAAACCCTCCTATATGCTTTCTTCTCACTGTCCTTCAAAATCATGGCCTCTTTCTTTACGGATTGTTGTTGTATGCCTGTGAGTATAAATACATTTTAAGGACTGGGGTATAGTTTGGGGGTGGATTTCTTGTCTACATTGTGCAAGGCCCTGAATTCAAACAAGCACTGCAAAATGAGAAACAAGGGAAAAAAATAAAGAACAAAAGGAAACAGATAAAAAAACCTGACTAAAAGTCTTGGGAAAAATATAAAATCATGCATATGTGTATTTTAAAAATGGTGCATTACTCAACTAGGTTTATTACTGCCCGTTCTACGTAAAAGTGCACAGTCAGTGCTTATTCTCAGCTGCATTACAAGCTATCTGCAAGATTAAACAAGCAACACATGTACACTGCCTTGGTGAGAGTTACCACTTCTGTAGGGAGACACCATGACCAAGGCAACTCTAATAAGCTCATAAAGGCAAACGTTGAACTGATCTGAAGGCAACTGGGATGAGACTCTCTTCCACACTTAGCAGAGCTTGAGCACAGGAAGAGAACTCAAAATTCACCCCACAGTCATGCACTACCTCTAAGAAGACCACACCAATAAGGGCTATGCCTCCTAACAGTGCTACTTCCCATGGGCCAAGCATATTCAACACAACATACAGTATTCACAGCAGACAGAGATGGTCCTTGAAGATGAACAGTGTAGGAACAAGCACATCAGCAGATGAAGGCAGAGGCTAATGGCATACAGAGCTTGTAAAAAAAAAAAAGATATATCTCAATTGTTAAGCTAAATGCTATCAATTTTTATGTGGTTGCTTGATATTCCTTTAATTATCTATGGGAAATAAAATAAGAAAAAGAGAAATATATACAATGCTTCCCAAGCTGTATGTGCAGTGGGTCCATGTGCCAATGCCAAAGTCCTGGGATTGACAGACTAGCTGGTGGGTGAAATCCCTCTTAAATAACTACACATTTTGAGTGGTTTGCTTTAAATTTACTATTGTAGAAAATTCATTTTGTATCTTTGAGACAGAATCTCATATGTCCCTGGCTAGCATGGAATTAACTATGTAGTTAGGAATGACCTTGAGCATATGATCCTCCCACGTCTACCTGCTTAATGCTGGCATTGTAGAGATGGGCCACCATATTTGCTTTGATGTGATGCTTAAGGATAGGACTTAGAGCTTCATGCAAGCTAGTAGGCACTCTACCAGTAGAGGTCTGTCCTAAGCACCTATGTTTTTGTATGATTAAAGAAAACTCAAAGAAAGAATATTATCACATGACACAACTTTACGACACTCCAATTTCAGTGTCTAGTACTAGAATTTATTTGGAACATATCCAAGCTTATTATTTTATATTGTTTATAGTTCTGTTCATATTACAATGGAAGATATGGATCATTGCAACAGAATATATCTTCTTATTCCCTGGCCATTTACTGAGAAGGGTTGCTGACCTTGATTTAGCTTGCTAAGCCATCTGTGAAAGGATCTGTGGCCATCAGGATGAGAATCAGTCAACTCAGCTGACTGGAGAGCAGAGAAATGGTCAACAGGTAAAGAGGGAAGACACATAAATAACATAAATAAACCATAGTAGATCAACAACATGCTGAGGATAGTTTTTCCCTGGCTAATAATTGTTCACCATGTATGGAAAACATGACCATAACATAAAAAGGAACTTATGGAAGGATGCAGACTTTAAAAGAATAGACTGACACATGGGCAACATTTTTTTTTCTTTAGGAAGGAAATGTCTCTTCATTGTATATAGTCTGTATTCTTTGGCTTTAGAGGTCAGACTGCTATCAAAACAGTTTGGTCACAGCTTATAACAGATTGCACTTCAGACCTCAGATGCCAGCATGCCATTTTTTTTTTGTTCTTTTACCTAAGTATCAAGCATTATGAAGTTTATACACAGGTTTTTAATTCCTATGAACAGCAAATCAAAAGGAATATAAAAATAACAGCAATTGAGTACATACCCCTCTCTTGTCAATAGAGTCCACTTGGTATTGTTTCCCTAAAATGACTAAATTTCCCTTCCCAACACATTTGCTTCAGCTCTTTCCTCAACCTTTTCATTTTCTGCTGCAGAAATCATTTGATAACTCTAAAAAAAAGTTACTGGTTTTCTCCTTTTGAAAAAATTCTCTCTATAGCACCCCGTAGTTATCTCCTGCACATTTTGTTCTTCAGCTACTATTTGGATTTATTTCCTTCTTCCTGGGCCAGTTGCTAATGTGTATGAGTGTAACCACACTCCTTCAAAATTCAACACCTTGAGAACTACTAGCCCATGACATTCTGTTTTCTGACCCATGTCATTAAGCTCAGTATTTTGAGCATTATGGGGAAAAACAAAAGGGCTATCTCATATAATTGTTAAAGACCTTTATCCTGCTCTGCTATTATCTTCTCTAGGAGTCAGGTACCTTCCTAAAGAATAAGCAGAGGAAGCAATGAGTTCTATTAAAACTCAAGTAGTGTCGATACGCTCACAAGTTTCCATGTATCCAAATATTGTTCAGTTTACCGAAAATAGTTCTAAGTATAAAATGCGTAATTAATACTCACTGAAAAATTTCCTTCTTGATAGCATGTTAATTTCCCAGGGAAGTAAACTTTGAAATTGGTTTTATTGTGGTTATTTTTGATAATAAATAGATGGTTGTAAAACTAACAGTGTGAGGACCCTTGTGTAGCTAGTTTGATGTCAACTTGACACAGCTAGAATCATCTGGGGTTAGAAAGAAAACACCTCCATATGATTTCCTCATAGGTAAGTCTGTAATGCATTTTCTTAATTGGTGATTGAAGTGGAAGGGCCTGGCCTAGTGTGTGTGGAGCCATGCCTGGGCAGGTGGTCTGTTGTGTATAAAAAAGCAGGCTGAGTAAACTAGGAACAGTGAACCAGTAAGTAGTATTCTCTCATGGTTTCTGCTTCCATCCCTGTTGCTAAGCTCCTTCCTTAATTGAATTCCTGCCCCAACATCTATCTATATTTATTCCATATGTTACATGTATGTATTTTTTCAAGGTTGACTATTGTGCACCGGACAACTAGTTGGAAAGTGACCTCGCCCTCTCTTTCCTTTACTCAGTTGCCTCTAGTTCTTTGTGTAGTTCTGAGTCTTCATGAGTTTTTCTTTTTTCTGCCTGACGTGTTTGTTGGTGTTCTCCTCTCTCAGTTCAGATTTGGGCAGTCATGTGTTGTTTTACATGTATGAGCATATGCTTGCATATAAGTGCACTGTGTGTGCCCAGTGCGGAGTTTCCTTGAAATTAGAGTTAAGATGATTTTGAGCTACCTTGTGCATTCTAATGATAGAACCTAGATCCTTTGCAAGAACAGTAACAAGTAAAAAGTGCTCTTAAATGCCAAGCCATCTGCTGAGCCCCCAGGTATTAACTGAACTCTGAGCCAAAGGGTAAGAAATGACAGGCTATGACAGAAACATCACTATATTTTCCTCTACTCAACTGTACCTTAAACTCAGAAATATTTGTGAGCCCCCAAATTTATCATACCAATTTTAAATGAAAGTTGGATTTGAGAGCTGCTTTTTCCCCCCAACAAGCAGATTTTGATGACTAAAGTTTAAGAAGTATCTCACATAGAAATAAGTCAGGAGAATCCAGAAAGCAGCTGAAGCCATAAAGAACTGCAAGCGAATTCAGGAAATGAAGTAGGCGGCCACCTTAGCTTGCCTGTTACAGTGTGAGGAGTGAGTCCTGCCAGTTTTATGAGTCCTATGGAGAAACATGCCAGTTAGGATAATATATGTACGCCCACATTTTAAGAGTGTGCTTTGTGCCTTCTGTATGAAAGTAAAACCAAGTAGAGAATTATTCACTTAGCTCTCTCTAGCCCCCAATATTGCAGGATTCAGTTGCCTGGGAGCTCACAAACCACATCTTTGAGAGTGTTACCAGTGAGGTTTTGTAAACAAAGGTGTACAATGATACAGGCTCCTGTTTTTACACCCATGCAGCAATACATACCTAACAGAAGTGCCCATTTCATGTTACTTTATGATCCCCCCAGAGGTAAGAGGAGAGAGAAGTTGTCTTTTTGTTCTCTCAAAGAGAAAAATACTTAATTTAAACTAAGTCTTGAAAATAGTCTTCCTGTTGGAAAGGGTATAAGTTGGCTGCACTCTTTTTAGTCTTTCTCCATATTTTATAAATGTCCTTGTACTTTTTGTTAATTACTTGATTATAAAGTCCTTTCAGAAATCAAATACTTTACATGGCTAAGTAGTAAAAGTTTAATTTAAAAGCATCAGACCATGACATAATTTTAGCTTAAAATGAACCTCCTGAGCTAACCGAATTATACTTTCTTCCAGGTCACAAACTATCACATAGACTTTCTTATTTAAAAACATTACTTCAGGCAAAAGTCTAAAATTTGTTCTTATTCCTTCTCTTTCTCCATAGCTATGTGTCCAACTTAGATTTTAGACTTTAACTTTAACCAAGTAATCCAGTTTGAGAATGTTCTTCGTACTGTTTGCATCTTCAAGCCTCAAGCAGTCGGAGATTATACAGAACACTAAATATCCATACATTAGAGTCTGAGAAGGGTGCCTTTGGGGTACACTGATTCTTTACTCACATTTCCCCCCTTTTAGTACTCTATAAAGTGCTTTGTCCATAATAAAACTAAGTGAAATTTGTTCCACAAAAAAAAAAAAAAACCACAAAAAACAAAAAAACCAGAACAGTAATTTGAGCATATGGCATACTTTGACTCTGTGACCTTTTGGCAAATATTTAACTTTGTTGGACTTTATTTATTATTTTTAAAATCTGTGTAATGATAAAGTTTAAATTCTATGCCTTATTAATTTCCAAGTTCCAATATTCTGCAATTATATGAACAGTTAAAGTGACTGTGATAAAAAGAATGACCACTCAGCTGACACCTGAAGCAAAAGCTCTGCCTGAAAGATTTCCTTCTTTCAGTATCTAACATCGTCAAGCATCTGCAGTTACCCTTGTGTACATGAAGGTGTATGAACTGAGATATACCTATGACCATATTTTGAACTAGATTCCATTTAAAATGAATATCTACCCAACAACAACGTTCACATTACTCAATTATACTGAACTATAGGCCACAAAATTTAGATAGTGTGCTTGTGGTGTCTAAAATTACCCCAGGTGGAAACTTGAATAGCTGCAAGAAGTTTTGTGCCTTTTCTATCATCCAAGGAATGATAGCCTTACATGACTATTTTGAAGTTGGTTAACATAATAAGAGTGGAACATTAGAACAATGAAAATGACCTCTAGTTTTCAGCTATATGTGGTATCTACAGAGCTAAGGCTAATGGAGACATTTCCATGACAATTATGATAGAGATGATAGATTTTGTTTCCTTTTATTACGAGAATTTTGCCCATGCATAGTCACACAAAACGTTAGAGTTATGGTTTGAACTACAACCGCTATTAAGGATGTAAACAAAGTAAGTTCTTAGCATCCTCATTAAAGCCCAAATAACTTGTTTTTCAGATTGCTTTCAGTAATTTGATGCATTGAGGAATAACTAACAGACATCTCTCTTGGATTCTAAAGACTCTGCATCTCATCGTTATCAGATCTGCAAAATTGAGGGCTACAGACAGTGACTACTCCTCTCAGAGGCTAAAGCAAGCACCTAAAACTACACACCTTCTTGAGATCTTAACCCTAATGATCTCCCTGCAGAGTAGAGAGGAAGCTCAGACTATTTCCTTCAGGTATGTGTGTGAAGCATCAAGTTTAAATAAAACAGAAGGAAGAACTCAGGGATAACCATCATCCAGTCTCTGGATCACCAAGTACAACTAGCACACAGAGCTATGCTTAATTATGTTAATGCCAGACAACCCAATATCCCAAGTAAGCCATTTTGAACTTAACATGCCAAATCACATTAATGTTCTCATACCTGCATTACAGAAGTAAATATACAAACTATAATTGAAATTTGCCCCCAAATACATTTTAGTTTGATATCCTTCCTTTTTGGCTCAAGATTTTTCAAGTCTGGATCACCAGTACTTGCTTAGTCTTCTTAGCTGTCTGAACTAAGTCAATGAGACATTCTGATGTTTAGTACCTCTAGTGCTAGAAAGACAGTGGCCCTTCCCACAACTTAGTTTACCTCCTCTTTGAGTCATGTGATTAACACTTTGGAGTAGGACCATGCATGAGGAAGGGTCTATAGACTTGAGGGGGAGCTTTTTTGTTTTTGTTGTTACTTCAGAAAAGGGAGTCATGCTAATACCAATAGAGAAAAAAGGGGGCTTTTATGTTTGAAAGAGACCAAAAGATCGTGCAACTAATTTGAAGTGCTGCTACTGATTAGGAATAAAATAAGCCAAGCAGGAGAGAAATGCTCTCTTTTCATTAGGCACTACAGCTGTGCCAGAGAGCAAGCATACCCAAGGTCTCCTTATGATAATTATGAAAGGACTGTGATTTTGCTCTCAGCCTTTAAATTAAACCTCTTCATGGCCTAAATCCATGTTGGCTGCTCAATCGTTCTCTTTCCAGGACTTCCAATTATGGCACTCTAAAATTATGTGGCTTCTCTCTTCACTGTTCTCAAAAGTATTCGAGACTTCAGTATTGTGAGTCTTTCTCATTAGAGGGTTAGCTAAACACATAAGTTTTGTACAACCTTTAGCATTTTAAATTTAGCTGTTGGATACGTGTGTGCCATGCATTTCAATTCAGATTTTAAAAATAGACTCCATTCCATTCCATTTGATTCAAATTCCTGGTAGAGGAAATAAGCCCTGTGAAACTCATCAATGGCAATGATATTCAAGGGCAACACATTAAAAAATATTTTCTCTCTTTCTCTTAAATAGTGAATTTAACTCACAAATTAACCTCTCCAAATTCAACATATCTCATTTTATGAAACAAAGACATATTAGGACATAATAACCTAGCATTATGCTTAGGCAAGAGGTCCATTAGTAGTGTATATAGCTCATATAAAGTATGGGGAATTTCTGTTTCCAAATATGTAATTAAAATTTAGGGCAAAGTTAGTGAATGCTTCTAGCCACTGAACTAGTCACAAATAAAGGAGGAAGTTTTCTTATAAGTAAGAAAGAGAACTTCCTCTAAAGGACACAAAGAAGGCCTCAGGTAAGGCTGTGTGGACCCCTGATGGAAATAGGGAAATATTTACATGTTCTTGTACCAGTTTTTATAGAGTTTCTTAAACTGTGAAGCTGCTCTTCAAGGATTCCTCCAAACAGGGGAACTAAAATATTAATTGAGATACTGCTGCAAAATGACTTTACAGGGGGTATTAAAGTTACATATTAGTTGACCTAAAATTGTGAAAATAAGATTGATTCAATATAACCATATGTATTTTCCAAAGCAGAAGAATGGCTAAAGAAATACTGGAGACACAACAGGAGGTAGAAATAACCCAAGGTGTGGGCGGTACCACCCTCTCTGGCTTTGAAGCTGGAGATCTGAGGATGGTCCCTGAAAACAGAATGAATTTGACAGACAAGAGGCACATTCCTGCAGTCCTATAGAACAGCATGAATGATTGAATGATGAATTCTGAGTGACTCTGGAAGTATATTTATTCTCAAAAGTTTTAGGAAAACCAAACTAAACCAAACTAAAACAAAAAGCCATGTTTTTACTAAGTCATGAAACCTAAACCAGAGAACCCAATACAGACTCTGTGGGATACTGAGATAAGAGCTGGGCACTACTTTAAGGTACCATCTTGTGATTGTCACAATAAGACTAAAGACAAGGAAGATGACAAGTGTGTTAGTAGATCCCAGTTATTACCCTTGGTTCTGGCAGTGTATCAGTAAAGTGGAGGATGTGTGTCAGAAGATCGAGTCAAATGGGAGAAGGGTTTGGTGGTTCCCATTGGTATCTTTAATGTGATTCCAATTAAAGACAGATTCTTTTTTTAAAAATATATTTTTTATTTTTTATTATGTTTAAAGACAGATTTCTTGTGAAGTATCTTCACATACCCAGATGGAAGCAGGATGATATGGGCATAATAAGGAGAGGCAAGAAAGGAGTTATTAGAGGATTTGGGGAAAATAGTTTCAGTTACACACAGCAACTAGATTTATAATTTCCTTAAGGTTGAACTTAGTGGGAAACGTTTTGGAAATGAACTGCGTGTTTATGCTAGGATGTCTACCAGGTGCATCATACATAATAAGTCTCACCTGTTCAGAAACCGGTGTCCAGATAACAATGTAGGCATTGCTTAAAGTAATGGTTATGTAATTTTTTCTGAGGTCACAGAATGACAAATACTAATTAGTGTAATCTAGAAATGCTTAGATTTCATAGTGGAGTTCAAGCTCCAAGCATATTTAAATACACATGAACCCAGAAACACACTTTTCCTATGTACTCTTTCTTTAAAAACATTCTTGAAGTTTTACAGCAAAATAGTAAAATATATCAGAAGATGGAAAGAACCAATGTTAAGCAATTTATAAACAAGCTATAACAAAGTCTCATTGTGGATAATTTTGCATGTTTGATAGAAAATTACAATTTGTTCAATTATAAGAATCATAATGTAAAATAAAGTTAGTAAAATTTATGTCTAAACTGATGGATTGTTAAAATAAAAACCAATGGAAACAGACTTTGTTGAAAGGAGACAGCTATTAAAAATTTGTTTTATAATCATTAGTATAGCTCCCTATAAAGTATAAGTACTTCTGATTCTTTATAATTATAAAGGTACAAAGAAATCATTTGTAAAATGGAAATAGAAACTTTCAACAACAAAGGATAATTACACTCTTGTATTCATTTGCTCATACAATAAATTTTTGTCTCCTACACTTCATTTGTCATATCTTAGGATAAACAAAATACTCATGTCTTCAAAATATGACTATACAACAGGTAATTGCTATAATATTGTGAAATGATATTAGCAAAACATAATTTTAATCAATATTCATGAAATAAAGTGGAACAATTACTAAGCCCATAATATACATTCCCTTTGTCGAACAAGATTACAGGAGTAGTAGTTTTTGTGACCATGTAAAAAAAATCATTGTAGTCTTTATCCTTGTAGACAAATGTGCTTTATAGCCCTGTGAAGTTGACCAGATGCCTTCATTTTGAGAATAAAATATCATTTCCAAGCAGAACATTTAAGGACAATGTACAATTGACCAAGTTCTCTTGTTCCTGCTGTGACAAATTTAGAAGACTGTGATGGTTATAAAAATCATCATTAGTCTGAGTCAGGAGTGACTATGGTCTGAAGTGGTCTAGAGGGCAATCTAGCCTAATCTGACTTAAAGAACGTGTTGCTATAGAAACAACCTAACCTATCCCTTTATTGTCATGCTTGGTTGATAGTAAGCAGAGTATTTGTAAGTTAGATCCATTGTCCCACATACTATGTTGGGATGGGCATCTGGCTAAACAATTTAAGATATCTCAGGAGGCAGCACTTGAGCTTCCAGAACAGGATTTGACAACATACTGTGTGTAGGGCCAGATGGTAACTGATTCTCTAATGGTAGGACTACTGAACTATCCCACTAGGGAGGTAGTGCATATATGTATGTATGGAGGAAGGGAAGAGAATAGAATATTTGATAACTAGATTGGCAGGCATCAGTCACCAATGCTGCTCAACAGATATTTCTGTTTCTTTATCTTTTTAGGCCTTGGCAGGGATACATTTCTCTGTTCTTTGAAGTTACTTCTGTTTCACTATACTTTATTTACTCTGCTCCATGCTCTCTGTCTCCTAATTGCAAAGCATTTAATTTTACTTAATGTAGTAACCAAAGTAGGCATTCTCAACAAGTGGCTCACGACCCCCACAGTAATCACAGATCAGATATCCTGCATATCACTTATTTACATTGCAATTCAAAAGAGTAACAAAATTATAGTTATGCAGTAGCAACAAAAATAATTTTATTGTTGGGGGTCAACCCCAACATGAGGAAATGTGTTAAAGGGTCAGAGCATTAGAAGGCTGAGAAGCACTGGACTAGAGCAATCCTACTAAAGTGTAGTTCAGATTCCATGCTACCATCACACTTAGCATGAAATAGACTTGGAAGTTCTGGGGTCTGGAATCTGATGGATTCTGCAGCCTTACTTTAAATTACCCTCCACCTCCTTCTGTTCACTGACAGGCTTTGTAGAGACTGAATTTACCTTGCTTTTTCATGCTAGGCTTCTCCTTACCTGAAGGCCATTGTACATCTTCCTCGCCTGGAAGCTCTGTTCCCAGATGTCCAATGGGTACGATTTTCATTTGGCCCAGATACTTGCTCACACATTAGCGACTTGGATAAGGGAAGCATCAGGATCCCCATTACAACTTGTTTTGTCTCCCTTTCTCTGTTTCTCTTTGTAGTACTTATGACTATTGAAAAACTTTTAGTCATTTATTTGCTTGTCTTTCTTCAGACAGAGAGAGAGATTCATACAGGCCTTCCCTGGCTAATTTAATCACAGAATCTCAAGGAACCTTGTAGGCACTCAATCAATATGAGATGAATGAATCAATTGGTGATAGAGTATATCACTGAGACAGGAACAAAGTACCCTTGTATCTCTGGGGCCTAGTACAATGGTTCTTTCAAGCTCAGTGCTCATTTCAGGTAAATTGAATTTTCTGCCCCAGGTTTCTTGTTGACTGAGAAATTACTACCTATGCTCTGCCAATTACTGTGGAAGAGAGAAAAAGGAAACACACACAATTGTCCTTCAGAATTTCATCTCTGGATGACACAGGTCCATTCTGAACCTTTGTCATTATCTAAAGCAAAAAGTCACTTGGCCTGGCCCAACCTCAAAAGATCAGGGAAGGACAATCCTACAAGATGCTTGGGAAGTCTGCTGAAATACTTGAAAATTAGTAATAATTACTGCCTCATAAGAACAATTATTACTGTGTGACTTCTCTCTTTTCCTCTTAGATGGCAGAATGTCATATTCATAGTGAAATATTTTTGTCTCCTGTTTAATGTGAATACCATTACCTGGGGGATCTTATTAAAATGGAAATCCAAAATCCCATATGTCTAGCTAGCTCCCAACTGATGCTAACGTTGATGGTTTGTGGACCACTTTCTTTCTTTCTTATTTTTTTTTTTTTTTGTGGACCACTTTCAATGTAATCAGGACTCATACTAGTAAAAGGCTGACTTCTCTACGACCGCTGGGTTTCATTTTAAATAACACTTTATTTTGCCAATTTAGACAACTTTGCAGAAGCTCCTGCTTTTCTTTCAGGGTCTGAGCTTGAGTTTAAGGAATTGTTTATGTAGTTGTGGAGGCTTGGTGAGTTCAAAATCTGAGGGGCTGGAAACTGTGTGGAAGGATTCCAGTTCAAGGAAAAAAAGTAGTCTGCTTGAAGAATTCCTTTTTGCTGCGTGAGTGGTGATGGTGGTGAGGGTGAGGCTGAGCTTCATTCTATTACGACTTTGAGCTGATTGGATAAGGCCAGCTTGCATTAAAATGAATGACCTGCTTCACTCAAAGTCCAGCAATTTTATTTGAAGTTTGTCTAAAATGTATCACCACAGAAACACTAAGAATAATGTTGGGCCAAATCTTTGGGCACTATAGGTTAGCCAAGTTGATAATAAACGTAATCATCAATCACCTTTTATATTCTTAGTCATGATGTAAATTTCCATAGTCATAAAAATGACCTGAATGAACCACTTAGAACATCCTTGCAGTTGGTCAATATAATACTCATTCGTGCTTTGGGTTCACTTAGCACTGTTATTTGGACTTATTTTAAATAGCCAGAATAGGCTCAAAGGATAACTTAATTACCTCCTCATTTCAGCAACACACATATTTCTTCCTTCCTCTACAACTCCTTTTAATTTTCTGCTATAATTTATAGGGTTTTAATTAGGAGTTCTGATGATATACTCGAGCAAAGTATGCACTTATGTATAAGTGGGGCCATTAATAGATTGAGAACTTTGGGTTCTGTCTGTTTCCTTCACATGACTTTGAAAGTTACAGATGTTCAGCTCCTCATGTATGAATGACAAGAAGCTGTTATAATTCAGTCACTTTAGCCAGAGCTGAAAAGGCCAGTCAGCTGGAGCAATGCTTCTGAAATAAAGACAAGGGCAACCTCAGCCTCTTTACTGAGGGCAGGTTTCCCTCTGGCTGGTCTTCCATTTCTTTCAGGTATACTCCTCAGGTGACAGATGTGAAGAGAAATGCTAATGAGCAGATAAGGGCAGTAAAGTTGATGCCTGTGGCCTCTTGAGGGGAATGAAGCAGATGCTGTGTCCTTTAAGCTTCCATTCTGCAGTCTAATTGAAGCCAATGTCCAGCATTAAACCTGAAGTTTGCTCCACTGAGCCTTCTTAGCATATGATGTCCAGGGTGGGAGAAAGAGGGTCAAGAGTCATGTCCCTGTTGTGAAATACTCGTGGTGGAAGATGAGAACTGGTTGTTCTGTAATTCCCAAAAGTGAGAGCTTTTCTTTCTTGAGATGTACCAAACATTGTGATTTTGTATTTTAATTAAACATGTCCTGTTTCTCTGTGCAAATTATGTGTTTTCTACCCATTTATAAGTATATTGAAGGAGAAGGTATGTGTGTGTGTGTGTGTGTGAGAGAGAGAGAGAGAGAGAGAGAGAGAGAGAGAGAGAGAGAGAGAGAGAGAGAGAGAGAGAGAGAGAAAGGAGGGGGGGAAGAGGAGGAGGAGGGGAGAGGAGAGGTGGTGTTGGTTAAGATTCAATTGGCTAAAAGCAGAATTATCTAGAAGTAAAGTACATGGTCCTCCTGTCTGCATCAAGCAGGGTTCAACCACAGAAACTGAGTCAGGGGATTATAAAACATTAAGAGATGTTTTGTAGGGAGTTGCTTTCTGCAATTGTGTATGATGGGTAGACAGCTCTGGAATCTGTAGATGAGCCACGAGGAAAGGCAAATTTGACTTGTTGGCAGTGTGTGGGAGCATTCAACAAATTGAATCAGGCCCAGCAGATTACTGAGGATGACTGCCCTACTTAATGTCAACCCAGTGGACACCCTATTGTAGACTACAGCTTATCCAAATGGACCCATTAAAAATAATCATAGCACCCATATCAACTCTTCACTTTCTATGAACATTATTCCTTAGTATTCCAATATTTTGGTGCCATTAAAAATGACATAAACATGTCCAATTCATAGGAATTCTTTATAGATAAAACACTGATCAGCAGTCTGGTTAATAATTTATGCATTATTCTCCTCCAAGAAACTTAGTGTATTTGCTTGGTGGTTTATGTTGTCTCAGTATTCTTGTATTAAATATGAAATTGTATAGTCACCTCAACATTTTAAGTGTGATATACCTGCTGTGTCACTCTTGGGCATATATTCAAAGGACTCCATCTCCTTTGACAAGCTGCTTACTCATCCTTGTATTCATACAGGAAAGGGAAACAGCTAGATGTCCACCAGCTGATGAGTGGATAAGGAAAATGTGGTGTATTTACACTGTGGACTCTTACTCAGCTGTTAAAAAGGTGTTATTCACAGGTAACAGGAAAGACCTGGAAACAAGCATTCTGAGTAAGGAAACACAGACCCAGAAGGGCAAACATTGCACATTTTCTCTTCTGTGGAATTTGAATCTTCATATATGTGTGATTCATATAGAAAACCCATAAACAGTGGTTTGCGACCTTCCTAATGCTGTGACCCTTTAATATAGTTCCTCATGTTGTGGTGACCCCCATCCATAAAATTATTTTGTTGCTTACTTGCTCTGTAACTGTAACTTTACTACTGTTATGAGTTATAATATAAATGTCTGAGGTGCAGGGTATCCAATATGCCATTCCAGTGGAAGACCATATATTCAATAATCTTTATGCTTGGTCTTATCACATTGGTCTTTATGAGGAAAAAAGGACACACCATTGGCTGAGAGAAGGAGGTAGATCTGGGAAAACTAAAGGAGCAAGTATGGTTATGATCAAAACACACAGAACAGAATCCAAAGATGTAAAATAGCAACAAATAAATAGGCAAACAACCAAACAAAAAAAGAAAACAAAAGTGAAAGGAGATCCAATGGAAATGCTCCATGGCCAGTCTGTTTACTTCAGGTGGTGCAAGTGATCCTGTGGTCCAAGCTTAATTCTGCTCTTTTTGTGTCTGTCACCGTCAAGGTTCTATGATTGCTAATATTATTTTTAGGACTTGAAAGCAGTTATACATTAAATGTCCTATTTATGATTATTTAAAAGACCCAAGGTTTATCTGGAGTTATTTTTAATTATTACCACTTAAGTGAAGTTTGATTCAAACACAACCCATAGCAGAGAAACCATGTGTCTCCTAACATCAACACATGAGTATTTCTGTTGTTATGCTGGGCTTCATTCTATCCTTCTTCTGGCTCCTTTCAGTGTCCAACTTTACATTGAGAGAATTTCTTTTAAACCCACCAAGACATTTCTGTGTGCAACAGCCTTTGTTGACTGGTAATAAACACCCCTATCTCTCTTTCCCCACTTCTATAGAAATTACTATTGCTCTTTATTTCTCGGGCTCTCTCTTTTGACATATGGCTTTGACGCCTATCCTTCTGTTAGCATTTCTTCTATGTCACACTCTCGATTCCAATACTTACATGACTATTTCTTTGAGTGAAGGGAGAGATAGGCTCAGAGGATGAATCTGTACTTCCCCATACACTTACAGCACACAAAGCCCAATGGTGCATCTTAATCAAAACCAGTTCTCTTCCAAGAGGAACTTAAAAAAATCCAAAGTTAATTAAAAGGATACCACGAGGTTAGTTTGCAGACAAGATTTTAATTAAAGTATATGTTTCTGCTGTGTGTGCTTTTCTTAAGAGAAACAAAACAAAACAAACAACTTCAGAAAGATTGATTGATGAAAGATAGCTAACAGCTATGGGCTTATTTTACTTCATGCTTCAACCCTCCACTGACCTTTAGAAGATGAATGTCTTCTATGTTGTATAACTGTTATTCAGTGGAATTATCACTAATTATCAAGAGCCACAAACAAAATCTGCTTTGATGGATTAGCTCACAAAATAATTACTGACTCTGATAATGACTGCTGTGGACAAAGGTGCTGGCTACCAGGCAGTGAGTTTTATGTATACATTCCAAAAAAATAAAAGAATAATACAGTTTGAAAACTAACTCTTTCTTTGAGAATAGGAGGTCGAGAAAGGTATGGATGATGAGGCAGAAGACAAGGTATAGAAGAAAAGGAGAAGAAGCAGGAAGAGGAGGAAGGGGGGAAGAAGGTGGAGGGGAGGAGGTGGAGAAGGAAGTGCTGATAGGTCTTAAGTGATGCAGTCTGTGTTTTAGATTCATGGTTTACACATCTTCAGAAAATTCTCCTCTTCCTTTGGATTTTCTTTAATCACAAGTTATTGTAATGTTTTCATATAATAAACATTTAAGACAAAATCCTCACCCTGTGCTCATATAGAACAAGAAAGGAGAATAGTATTCTTATTTAATCAATAATTTAGTCTTATGGACACAAGTTCTCTTACAATTTATGTTCAGCAAACTTATTTTTCATAGATAGTGACACTATATACTCAACAACACTTGTTTCTTTTGTAGAGGATCCTAGTTTAAGTCTCAGCACCCTTAAACTTATGAGTTTAAGGAGACTCATAACTGTATATATCTCCAGTTCCAAGGGATCTTACACCCTCTTTTGATATCCCTTGGTACTAGGCAATGTCTGCTGTACACATATACATGGAGTAAAAACAATAATACACACAAAATAAAAATAAAAACTGGAATGAAACATTGAGGGTTGGCCTTTGAGTGTTTTTAAAAATCTGTTTCTTAAAGACAAAGTTTTAATTAAGTGCATGGGTAAAGAGTGGTGCTTAGGCTATTGGCAGACCATACCTAGGAAAGAGATGCTGAAGAACCTTATAGGTTTTTAAAGTAGCTTATTTGCTTCACTGATATTGTTGATTTGGACAGTCCTTACTCAGTTTTCATGTGGCAAGTGACATTAAAATGGCCTGCATTAAATAATGTGCTCTTAGTAGTGGGTGACCAAGCATTAACAATAAGGTCTACAGTGAATAAACCTTTGCTTTTTTCCTTCTCATGCTTATTCCATAAAAGGAGACACTTTGCTTCATAAAAGTATAAATCAAGTTCTCTGCCATACTTAAGAAAATGATAGATGACAGATACATTTAACTTGTCTTCTTTTTTTTTAAATTTAAAACTAACAGTTCAGAAAGTATTTATTAAAATGTGATTGCCAGTAATATTGTACTTTCAAGGAAATGTAACTGACAAATTATAATGTATATGTTCTGACACTGAAAGGTAGGGTTCCACTGGAAAGAGACCTCTTCCTACAGAGCAGAAATGAAGCATGTGTTAGGGCTAGAAGAGGTCAGAGTTTGTACTGTCATCACTTTCCTTCATAAGCTGTGACAACGTAGACAAGTTAAGACAAGTTACTTATCTGTTCTAAGCTCCTCCTGCAAAGTATGAACAATGGAATGCTTCAAGGATGGTTGTGAACGTTACCATGATGGATAACAGGCATCACCTAAACTCTCACTCTCCATATTCTGATGAGGATAGCATCAAGTAAGATGAACCATGAGATTTTATGTGCATGAGGATGATGCATAAACTAACAAATATAAAGTATTCGTGAGTATGCAAAAGCCATTCCTTGAAGGGATACATGAGAATCCTAGAGCAATCAACAACCATTATACATTGCTCTCTCCAACCCCAAAACTACCAAGAGAGTGGGAAGAAATTTTATTTCTGTTTTTGATGTGGTTTGAAGGAGAGTCCCACTCCTGGTAGAAAAGCTTGAAAAGATGGTAGGAAAAAGAGTTTAGGAAGTGGAGCCTTGCAGAGGAAGTATGTCAAGGGGTTCAAGTAGGGGGCTTCTAGCCTTGGCCCACCTCCTAATTTCTTCTTTTCTTTCTGTCTGAAGATGAAAAGTAGTTATCATACCTCTTGACTGGGAGGCCAGCCTCATGATCCTGCTGCCATGCCTTAACCCACCCTGATAAACTGTGTCTTCTTTGGAACTGTAAGCCAAAATAAACTTCTCTTCTTTAACATATTTTTTGCTTTGGCATTTCATATCAGCAATAGGAATGTCTCTAGTATATTTAATTATATATATATATATATATATA
>NW_022196905.1:197891095-197912950 GCF_008632895.1 Mastomys coucha
TATATATATATGTACATATATGTATATATATACAGACAAAGCAGAATATCTCTTCATATTTCTAATGTTAAATAAAATTAAATATTTTTTAAAAAAAGAATCTATGATGGGCTGGCTGAGGGGATGTCTTGGAGGGTAAGAGACCTTGGAATGCAAGCCTGAGAATCTGAGTTCAAACCTTCAGGTTCCACATAAAGAGGTAGGCATGGCTGTCCATGCTTGAGACTGGCAGGTCCTAGGAGCTCCATGGCCAGGTGGCCTAGATCAAACAGCTAACTTCAGCTTCAGTAATAGATCCTGTCTCAAGGCACTAAGGCAGAAAGTGCTAAAGCGGGATGTTGAAGTCCTCTTCGAATCATCATGCATGTGCCATTGGCACATGTACCCATATGTAAAAGCAGATACCTCACATACACATACAGAAAAAATTCACAATCTAAACATACTCATTATAGAATAATAGCAGATCATACTGCATGTATCACAGATGTGTAGCTCAGTCTTCATGTGAGATTTCTAACAGCAGGAACAGAGTGCTGTTCTGAGTGCTGTCAGAGTGTCTCTGACTTTGTTGCCTGTCTTTGTATCCATTTCCCATAGCTGTGTTACCTTGTCTATCCTCAATAGAAGATGCTTCTAGTTCTACTGTACCTTGATAGGCCAAAGTAGGTTTATATCTATGGGAAACTACTTCTTCTTTTTTTTTTTTTTTTTAGAACAAAGGGAGGGAGGGACTGGAAGGAGAAGAGGGAGGAGAAGCAGCAATCAGGTTGGAAATTAATTATTAAAAATAAATGTCCTGAGACTAATTAAATGTAGCTTTGTTTTGCTAGCTCTTTGACTCAGAAAAATTGCTTAAAATATTTACATATCACATTTCTTGCATCTGAGATGTAGATAAAGCTGTAATATCTACTGTGTTGTGTTGTTATGAGGATGAAATGGTTAACATAGACTATTTAATAAAGCAGCAGCTATCTTATTTTACGTTGTTAATAATTATAGTAATTAGCATATTTAATATAGTAATATATTTTATTAAATATATAGGAATTTTATAGTGATTCTAAATATTTTAGTTTTCCATCATAGATCACAACTGGGGGAAATTCTGCTGTTTGTTTTCCACTTTTCTTCAGAAACAACCTGATTGATGGGTCTGCCTGTCTTCCTTAGGTAAATGACAGTGCTGCTTAACATGGTTGGCTGATCAGCAGAGGCAGACAGCAGTGACAGCATGCTTTTGAGGAAGTTCAGCATGCAGTGCAGAATATTTATTACCAGATTGCCCAAGGAATTTCTAAAGTTTGAAGTGGATGATATGGGCGGCTGTGCAAGGGAAACTCATCACAAGGTTCGAGTCACAGCTAACAGAAAAGTTTATTTAAAATTAAATTCGATTTAAATAAAAAAATGAAACTCCAGTAAGGTACTATTTAAAGGAAACATAGGAGCAGTTGGGGTATCATTGGAAGAAGCAGTGAGATGAATTAGTGTGGATTTTGGCAGAAGATATAGAACATATAGGTACGATTTTTGTATTTTCACAAAAATATCATGGTCATGTTGAAAGCAAGAGCTTGCGCTATATTGACACTTTCAGTAGACCAGAGTTATTAAGTAAATAGGGTTAAGGAGAGATTAAGTAATTGCCATAAAATGTGATTATTTAAATTCTATTGCTTTGAACTTTACCACTTATACTGAGCGAAGTCCACCAATCTGAGGATGATTAATGTTTCTTGGTTAATTCTAACGAAATTTTCAATTCAATTGCCTGAACCATGCTCAGAATCACTAAGGATATAGACGTCTGATAAGTGTGCATGTTTGTGTCCCTGACATACATGTAACTTTGTGTCATTATGTTTATAGATGTAATAGGGTTGTTATAATTATAACACATGTGCATAATAATCATTTTCTGAGTATCTACTATGTTATTTAAAGCAAGTTGCCAAGCTCTGTGAATACAGCTATGAATAATGGAGTCTTGAGCCTTTAAGAACTGGAATCAGGTCATGAGTAGTTACAAGTTTTACAACCTTTCTTTTTGTTCTTTTATTTTTTCAGAATAAAATATAATTACATCATTTTCCTTCTCTTTCCTCCCTCCAAACTCTCCAATGTACCTGCCCTGGCTCTTTTTCAAATTTATGGAGACCTTTTTCCTTACCTATGATTACATACATATATATGCACACACATATATTGGTAAATATAAGCTACTCAGTCTGTATAGTGTAAGCACCAGTAAAGCTCATAAGACCTCAGCCTTACATAAAGAATGACACATAATTTAATGCCAAGAGCAGGAATGATAGTTTTCTCCATGGAAGAGCACATCAATTAGCTATTCAATACCAAATAATAATCCAGGAATCATATACAGTGCCCCTTCTTGCCTATCACAAATTTAAGCTATGTGCCAAATCATGAAATTATTCAGATTCTAGAGGAGACAATGAAGAGTGATATATAAAATGAATCACCCTTAGTAAGTTTTGTCTATATAGATCAGAAAGCAGGGGTCATTTTTCCATCTCTCTTTTTACAGGAGACAGAAAAGCAAGGCATTTAAGTAATATTGGGAAAAATGAGTAAAAGGGAGCAAGGCTTTAAAAGTAAAAGAGAAAAAGGAGCCACAGGAATATACCAGCAAAGTGCAATATTTTAATAAAGGCCAAGCTAGGTTGAAGAAAGTGGTGGGCAGTGGTCAACACTATAAAACTTTAAAGCTGATGGGAGAGGATGAGGGATGAGGAGCTGCTAGATTTTATGCTAAAGAACTAAACTTTGATCTTTCATCACCAGGTCGTTTCAGAGAGGCTTTAAGTTTGGACAGTAGCTGGCAAAGTCTGAGATGAAATCAAATATGGTTAGAAAATAACATGCCGACAAACCAAGTGCCCAACATCATATAAACAAAAGCAAGATTTCAAGATTACAAGCAATAGGAACTGAGTTGAGAAATAGTCGATACTTAGAAAGGGGGAAATGTTACCACCATTTTTAAAGTTTTCACTCATTATTAATTTGTGATTTTATGTGTGGGTTGGTATGTGTGTGTGCAAGCATGTCCATATGTGTGAATGTGACAGTGTGTATGTGTGCAAGTGTGTGTGTGTGTGTGTGTGTGTGTGTGTGTGTGTGTGTGTAGGTTAGAGATTAATTTGAGGTGTTATTTCTCAGGAGATGTCCATTTTTCCTTTAGAAACCAGGTCTCTCATGAGGAATTTGTCATCAAACATTAGGCCAGGTTGGCAAGCTGGCCCCTTATCCTACAATTACAAGCACACTGTACCATGCCCCAACTTTTTACTGGATGCTGGGGATCAAGTTCAGGTCCTAATGCTTGTACCACACTTTACTGATGTAACTACTTTAAAAGCCACAAACCTTTTCACTTTTAAAAGGGTAAGGTATGCTGCTTTTTAAATTTAATCACATGAAGAACTATAGTCTAATTGTGAAATTCTAGAGTGAAACAAGTGCAAGTTAAAATGCTTATATTAGAAGCTGTAGCCAGTACTTGCTTAAAGGTCACATTAAGATGGAAACCATGTTGCAAATCATAAGAAGTATACTCATTCCCACAGTTAAGATCCCTGTGTGCAAGGTAACTAGAGTCCAAACTTCCTATATGAATTTAAGAATTCTTGTAGCATCTGGTCTGTGCCCTGACTACAGACTTCTGACCTACATGTACCAGGCAGTTTTTATGCTGTGGCACAATGGTTGTCTTGTGACTATGTGGGATGGCTATGCTTTTTCTATCTCTTCAGTGACACATTTTTTTCCTTCCCTAAAACATTTCTATTTTATTGGGTCTAATTCATAAAAATATCCTCTTCCACATATTAGTAATAAGTCTCACTCTAAGGGGCTTCTTCCAGAAACCACCAACATAGATATAGGTTCCTCTATTTTACTTTAAAATTACCTAACACACACACACACACACACACACACACACACACATTGAAGAAAATGTTTAGAATGTTGCTTTACAGATTTACTTAAATTTAGGTATAATAATTAACCATTGTAAAATGTTTCATGTCTTTAGTTCATTTACATAATTATACCAATAATGAATTCCTCAAAAGCAAAGTTTCATTGTACTAGGAATAAAAACACTTCTCATTGGTAATTTGTGTAATTTTACTAGTAGTTTGACTGTAGTCAAATAGCTTTAAGTTTTGCATTGCAGGGAATATATATATTTAGTTAATATATATATGTGCATATATATATTTAGTTAAACTGACCAAGGCAAGGGCTTTGTGTGATGTGTTCACTACTCTGTCTCCAGTGGCTTTATAGAGCCATGTCTGGAATACAGTAGTTACTCAAAAAATGTTGCCCACTGGTAAACACACAAGAGTTATCCTGTTGCTGATTATTTGGAGTGTTCAATCCTGCATGTGGACTTTGCAAGGGAGAAGTAAGAAAAGTTACCTTGCACTGTCATTTTAACCAACAGTACATTGTATTGTCACTGATTGTGTGAGATAGCAGGTAGGCAGAATATGGTCAATTTATAATATATGCCTATACAAAAATTAAAAACACATTCCAAATGCTTTAAAAATACTGCAGGACCCTTGAAATTTAGAAATTAGCAGCATCCCTGGCTCCAACTAAGGCCAAATATTGTGTTTCTTAAATGCATTGTGTTGAATGAGATCTGTGTCTAGTGGCACAGATTAGCTAAACTCTTAATTAATGAGAAAAAGTACTAAACAGCTATAGTCAAATTTATAAGGTGATTATAACAGTTATCAATAAATGTGAAAAAAAACACACATGCACTCTTAGTAAGGAAACCATTTACTAAATGTATATGGATAATTAATTTATATAAAATAAGACATTAAAATAGCTTCTCTTTTTCTCCTGTCCAGCATATAACACTATAGAAATTATTAATGTATATGTAGTGGCCTTTTCATGCCTGAAGCCCACTTTGTGAATACAAATGCTCATTAATTTAACAGATGTGGTTTTAATTAAGCCATCATACATTTAAAAATGAGATAAACTGAAAATGCATTTAGCACATGAAATCTACATCACTTTACAGCTTAGCAATATAGACATCAAGTAGTGATTGCTTGTCTCACGATCATAGGTTGGTTGGGAGCTGTGGATCATTGCTGTTGCCCACTCTCAGAGGAGAATATCAGTGGGTTTAACCATGTACTTTCCTCCCACACCAAGTTCTAGGAATAATATATTTACAAATACCTAGGCCACAGGCTTTGGCTTTTCCTTGACTAGCTCATAAGTTAATCATCCCTTTATTCTAGTCTAAGTTTTGCCTCTTGACTGCTTCCCTGGTCTTCAGTTACATGTGACATCTTCCTTGGTGTTTGGGGCTTAATCATCTCTTCCTACATCTGTCTGTCCCGTAGAATCTTTTTTCTTCTGTACTGGAACTTCCACCACCCTATTTCCTGCCTGAGCTAATAGGCCAACATTTTTACTGACAGGTGATTCTTCCATACACTACAAGAGATTCTCTCTACAATTGGACAGGCATGTCACTGCTTTGTGAAAAGATTAAAATTCAAAACTTGTTGTACAATTCCTATTGAATATGTCTTGTTGCTACATCATTGAAAAGCCAATGTATAATAAGAACCACCTTAAGTAAGGGGTTGCCTGTATTCTAACACAAATTAAAAAAAATCACATCACTGGATAATCCAGCTATTGCATGAGTGTGTGTGCATGCATGCACGTGTGTGAATGTGTATTAGGTCACCATGTGTGTTTGGAGGTTAGAGGACAGTTTTGTGCGTTGGTCCTCACTAATCTGGCTTGAAACAAGGTTTCTATTGTTTTTCTCCTGCACTCTCCAGATTAACCGTCTCAGGAGCGTCTGAGAGTTGTGTTGTCTCCATCTCCCATCTCTAAGGTCCTCTGTTACAAGAGAAACCAGGAACAGTGGTGTGACTCTGGAATGCTAGTAGTGGAGAGGCAGAGGCAGGAGGCTTACTCTTGTTCCTTGAGTTCACTCACTGTTCCCATAGCCTTCCTTAATCAGGGAACACTAGCCTCAGTGAGAAAACTCTGGCCCACCTCCCAGGCTCATTCATTTTTAAAGGTTAATTGGTTTCTTCTTAAAATTATTTTTATTTAAAACTAATTTTTATTCATGTGCTGTCGTGTGTGTGTGTGTGTGTGTGTGTGTGTGTACACATGCACACTAGTGTGCAGCCTGCCCATGAAGGTCAAAAGGAGGGATTTGGATCCACTGTAAGCTGCCTGATGTAGGTATTAGGAACTCAACTTGGCTCCCCTCGTAGAGCAGTAAGCACAACTGCTGAGTTCCTACTTCGGCCCTTGAAAGTTCTTTTAGTGTCTGTTTTAACAATACAAACAGTAGTTTCAAGAGTTGCTTTAAAGGTTTTATACAAAACATTCAGTTTGGAGCTGAGATTTTATACTTCCAGGATTGGGATTATGACTATAAAGTATGTGAAATGTTCTCTCTCTCTCTCTCTCTCTCTCTCTCTCTCTCTCTCTCTCTCTCTCTGTGTGTGTGTGTGTGTGTGTGTGTGTGTGTGTACAAGGTTTCCAGAATATGACAATAGATGACTTAGTGCTTTTGTAACAAGATTTGAGGATGTCCTTTCTGTTTGTTATGAGGAAGTTTGGTTCTGAACTCTGGTCTCCAAGCACAAGCTTTCTTCTCTACTAAAAATTTCTAGCTTTTATATTTTTTCTGGCATTTTTTTATTGAAGCTTCAGGACTAGCTAGATGTAGGCTCTTGAATACAAATATGTAACACATGAAGAGTACTTAAATTTCAAAGAGTTAGGGGAAAGAGTTTTAGTCCCCTGCCTCAAATGCAAGATTTTTACCACTTTTATATATGGATGAGATAGTATTTTGAACATTCACTCTTGTCCTATCATAACCTAGCACGACTCTTCATCAATGAAATATTAGAAAGGCAAGTGACCTTTACATTCCTATTATGGATGACAAGATAAAGGCTCATGAGTCACTTTATAATCAGCACTGAAATTATCTCTGTACTATTTTCTCTAAGTTGCCCTTTATGGAACAGAGGAGGAAGCAAGATATAATGCCTGATGGTTACCTTTGCCTGTGAAGCTGGTCACTGAACCCTAATCTAACACCCACTTCTAATTTGATTTCTCTGTGGAAAGGGAATGACTTTCTTTTCTTTTTTTTATTTGGATATTTTCTTTATTTACATTTCAAATGTTATCCCCTTCTGAGGTTTCCATCTCCCCCCAAACCCCCATACCATCCCCTTTCCCCTGCTTCTATGAGAGTGTTCCCCCTCCCACCCACCTGCTCCTGCCTCCCACCCTTGCACTTCCCTACACTGGAACATCAGGCCTTCACAGGACCAAGGGCCTCTTCTCCCATTGATGCTGGACAAGGCCATCCTCTGCTACATATGTGGCTGGAGCCAAGGGTCCCACCATATGTACTTTTTGGTTGGTGGTTTAGTCCCTGGGAAATCTGAGTGATCTGGTGGTTGATATTCTTCCTATGGGGTTACAAACCCCAAGTTCTTCCCCATAGACACTTTGTGCAGTGATTACACAAGAGCTAGTTAATTACAGTTCCCACTCTTTGTGCAAATACCTCTGCAGGATTGGCTTCCAGGATTGTTAATCTTCCCATGCACTCATTTTATTAAGAGATTGCTTTGTGCTGGTCATTGATGAGGTTCATAGAAGTTATAGCTGGGTTGCCTCCATCCTTTAGAAACTTGTATGGTATTTTCTGGTACCAAGAAAGCTAGAGGGAACACTCAGAACAGTTCCAGCTCAAGGATCCCTGAGACTTGTTCTTTGAAGTGCCTAATGTCTTCAGCAATAGAGACTTATCTTCCACCTCTTAGAGGTGGGGTAACCAAAGCAACAGTGGTAGGCTGTCTTGGGACTCTATGGACTTATTTTATACTATTGAATGCAAAATATGTATTCAATAGTAATTAGTAAAAAAAGAGAAGCCATGAATTTCAAGAATAGGGAGAGATACATGGAAGGGTATGGAAGGAGGAAAGGAAAGAGAGAAATGATGTAATTGTATTATAATCTAAAAAATAAAAACAGTGTTTAAAAGAGAGGTCAGTGTAATCTTGATTTTTGTTGTTATTCTTATTTCCAAAGGAACAAATTAACCTGCAATCATTTGAATAACAAATTAAATACAAGAATCTCTCTGCTTTGTAATTTTCTAATGTCAAGGTTTGTATTGATGAGAAAAAATTCATTTTAAATATCTTAAGTGATAATTTGGATTCTTAAATATTAACAGCATATTGTTAAACAATATGGTTGATAGAAGCTATCAAAATAGAGTTTAGAAGCTATCTTTGAAGTGCAATCATAGCAATTTCTTTTTATTTTAAAAAAGTCATTCTGACATTTGAAAGTCTGGGTAAAATAATTTTTTTTTAATCACAGAAGTTTGGATAAGTACAGTGAAATCAGCTTATAGTGTTGAATATTTTATTAAATAAATAAAATATATAAATTAAGGGTGAGATATAGTGCCCACAAAAACATTTTATTTTAATTTATTATCTCTGTACAAATAGAACATAAAAACAATGCAATTTGCAATAGTGCTAAAATATAATCAAATGTCTTGAGAAAAATATAAAAAATTGAAAATTTCTAAAATCTGACATCACTATTCACAATGTTGTTATAAAATAATCAATTAATTGACTAGGAATAAGCCCATAAAATTGTCATTTTTTATTTTCTTAACTAGAAAATATTGTTCACTCAAAATAATGAACACATGAATAAATGAAGAAGCATATATCATGTTGAAAGACTAGAAAACTCAGTGTTATTAAAATGCCAGTTATCCTCAAGCTATTTATAGATTTAATGAAATGCCAGAAAAAAACCTCACTATTTTTGCTTCTAGCAGAAACTGAAAAGCTGATTCTATACATTACATGGAGATATAAAGTGCCCATGAAAAGTTCTTTTAAAAATTGAGAGTTTGTACTGTGACGTGAAGATTGTCTCTAAAGTTAGAGCATGAAGATAGCCTGATGTGGAAGGGAGGAGGGTCAGGGTGGGCTGTCCCAGACACAGAACGCGTCTAACAAGACAATTAAACTGTTGACCCAAATAGCAACATTTAAAGAGCTTAATGGACACATAGCAACAGAATAAATCGATATCTAGTATAAATATGAGAATCCCTTCCAAATAAAAATAAGATGTAATATTGCTCTTCACCCACTGCAATTGTTTTGCTGCTAGTGAGTTTATGAAATAATGGAAACTCTAATAGGAAGGCAAATTAGACAGGGTTACTTAGAAAACTAACAGTATTGTTAAATAAGTGTTTTCTGTAAGGGGTGGCAATTTCACTATCTAGTGCCCTTTCTTTCTTTGTTCTCTTATCTCAATAGAAAACATTATAAAAAAGAAGCAAGCCACTGTTGGAGGGAAGAATGGGAGGGGGATAATAACCGGACTGTAGAAAGATTAAAGATAAAAAGATCAAGTACAAGGATATATATTATTCATTGCAACTGTACTAAACCTAAATGTTCATTAATTTAGTGGATAAGCACATCATAGCATACTTACATACATGTTATCTTAATTCATGTTTGACTTGCACAAACAAAATCAGTATTGGTTATATTTATTTGAAGTTAAAGAGTAAGGACAATTAATTTAAGAAAAAACAAACTAGTTGTAATCCATTGGATGATGCTTCCCTTGAAAGTTAGGGGGAGCTTCTTGGTAGTTTGCCCAACCTGCAATTTAGCAATGTATGGGTGAGGATAACTGTGGAGGAAGCTCAACACAGACTCACAAATTTTCTTAGAATGTCATGGAAAATTTTGAGCACTTTATATTGGATATTTGATCATGTAATCTTGAGAATGAGCTCTACAGCTGACTAAATTTTCCTGTAGTGTCAAAAGACCTGACATATGTGGAGGTTACTGTGTATGTATGTGTAGGTGAGGACATATATGTTATATCTATAAATATTTATATAGTTTTGGAATGGAGCAATGGCTCATGAGTTAAGAGTATTGAATGCTCTTCTAGAGGAGCTAGGGTATACTCCCAGGATACATATAATGAGTCAACCATCTGTAACTCCAATTCCAGGGAATATCATGTTCTCTTTTGGACTTTGGAAACTGCATGCTCTCTGGAACTGCATGCCCATAGTGCACAGATATACATGAGGGCCAAACACCCTTATATACTAAAATAGTTCATTAACTAAAAATTCATATTGCTCAAAAATATGAGTGCATTTGATTGTATCTAGGGTATAACTCGATTTCAGAGGCATAAAAACATCTAGATTTCTAGACAATGTAACCCCCTCCCTCACTTACTGCTGTATCATATAAGGTGATTAAAAGCTGAAAGTCTTATAATTTGAAGGCCGGAACATAAAGCTGAGCAACTGGTTTTGGAAACCATTTGGTAATAGTGAGATTGAAAATAATTACATTTGATGATCAGCAATACTATTTTAAGATCTGCTTTAAAAGGAAATGCTAATCAAATGTCATGTATGAAACCATCTGCAGAACTCTCTGCTGTTATCACAAGCAATCAAATGTCTGTCAGTATGATAAAACCATATTGTGATATACCTATTTAATGGACCAATAGAAGGGGTGACATACAGGCAGATAAACTGAAGAAGCAATGTACATGAATGTGCAGACATGAAGAAATATTACAATGAACAAAAATTAAGAAGGATCATATATATGAAAGTGTTATAGTCAAATGTGCTATTTTCTATGCTAATTAAAAACAATCAAAAAGTTTTTAAATAGTAAAATACACACAATGTAGGGTTACAGTTGTGAGAAATTTAGATATTGATTAAATGAGTTGGTAAGTTTTGATAGAAATGCAGTGGTTATTATTGGGACTAGGGATCATTAGCTCATCAAAGACTTCTGAGTTTATCTAGTGTGCTGCTAATATTCTAGATTTTGATCAGTTTCATGGATATTTTCACTTTGTGAAATTCATCATGCAAAAAACACATGAAGCAACCCAGATGTTCCTCAACTGAAGAATGGATAGAGAAATTGTAGTTCATTTACATAGCTGAATACTATTCAGCTATTAAAAACAAGGTGTCTTGAATTTTGCAGGCAAATGGATGGGACTAGAATATATCATCCTGATTGAGGTAATTCAGACCTCAAAACACATGCATGGTATATACTCACTGATAAGTTGATATTAGCCAAAAGTACAGAATGCCCATGATATACCCCACAGATCCTAAGATGTTAAACAAGAAGAAGGCCCAAATGAGGATGTTTCAATCCCACACAGAAGGTAGAACAAAATACTCATGGGAGGCAGAGGGAAGGAGAGACTTGGGTGGGAGAGGGAAAGGGACGGGGAAAAGGGGGACAGTATCAGGTATAGGAGACTACACAGGAGAGAAGCCCAGAGGGCCAGAAGAATGAATGGAAATATACAGTTGCTGGAGGGTGGGGAGTTGGGGTGGGGAACCTCTAGAAAGTCCTAGAGATCTGGGATGTGAGAAGCTCCCAGGACTCAATGTGAGTGACCTTAGCTGAAATGCCAGAACAATGGCGAGATAGAACACGAGGAGACCACCTCCAGTAGTAAGACAAGGCCCCCAGTGGAGGGATGGGGACACCAACACAACTTCAAAATTTTGACCCCAAATTGCTCCTGTCTAAAAGAAATATAGGAACAAAAAATGGAGCAGAGACTAAAAGAATGGCTGACCAGTGATCGGCACAACTTGGAATCTATTCCAAGTATTGCCAAAAACATTCCCAGACACTATTACTGGTGTTATGTTAAGCTTGCAAACGGGAGCCTAGCACGGCTGTACTCTGAGAGGCTCTATTAGCGCTTGACTGAGACAGGTGCAGATACTTACGGCCATCCCTTGGACTGAGGTCCAGGACCCCGATGGAAGAGTTAAAGGAAGGATTAAAGGACCACCCCACAGGAAGCCCAAAAGTGTAACTTCGACTCCTGGGAGCTCTCAGAGACTAAGACACCAAACCAAAGAGCATACTTGGGTTGGTCCGAGGCCCCTGGCACATTCGTAGCAGAGGACTGCTGTGGTGTCTGACCTAGGAGAGGATGTGCCTAATCCTGTAGAGACCTGATGCCCCAGGGAAGGGGGATGCCCTGAGGGAGTCAGGACACCCTCCCAGAGGTGAAGGGGAGTAGGGATGGGTATAGAACTCTGGGAGGGTGGGCTAAGAGTGGGGCAATACTTGAGAGGTACATAGATAAAATAATTAATTAAAAAATACATTGTTTCTCTACTTTTCTATATACGTTTCCTGTCTGATAAAATTTCACTCTTAAAAACAATGTTGTCTGTTTTACACGTTTTTATTTAAATTACATTTACTGATTTTAACTTGATTAATGCAACAGACATGCCCTTATAATTAAATCACACTTGCAATCAATGTCATTTGCTTATTGATTTACGCGATCATTTTGAAGACATTTTATCTTCTCTCGCCATTAACCTTCAGTGAAGAGAGACCTCAGGCACTTCAATTTGGGACTCTCTCCACCTTTCCATCTCACAAAAATCCCAACTGACAGACAACTCATCAGTAGTAACTAAAAAGAACACCTAAAAGTACTTCAATGACCAAGTTTATTTGCCAGGCAGAGTGATATTACCATATATGTATTATTTTTTAAGTAATGGCTGTAGAATTATAAACCTATATTTTTTATACAGAATATACAAAAAACATAAATTAATATTGGAATTATAGATACTTTATAATCCAAGATTCCAGAACATAAAGTGAATAGATAAGGCTTACTTTTCACTCACTCCTTCATATGCATGTTCAGGTATTTTTAATTGAAAAACATAAGTTAAAGGTATTTGTAGTATACCTGTACTTGAGATATGTGTATATTGTGGGATGACTACATCAACATGACATACACACACATTATATCAAATACTTGTCTATTTTTATGTAATCTCTACTGTTCATAATTTTCAAACATGTACCATATTGCTATTGACTCTATTCACCAGAACCTGCAGCAGCAATTCTTTAGAGTTTATTTTGCCTGTATAGATGAAAGTGTTTATCCTTTAATCAGAATCTCACCAGAAGCCTCATGTGCCATTGATAACTACCCTTTACATCTGTTTTCATAAGTTGGACCTGTAAGATTACATACATGAGTGGCACCAGATGACTTTTGTCTTTCTGCTCCTGATTTAATATTTTAGATTCATTCATATATATTATTCAAAGGCCAGAGTTCTTATTTTTTAATATGTCAGTTTTGGATTCTATCCTGTAATATGATTTGTTTATTCCTTCCTCTGTTGAACGCTTGGGAATTTTTTTCTTCTCTATGTTGGTTGTGTTTAGAATAATTCTGTAATAAAGTACAAGAGCTCTTTGAAATTCTATTTTCCTTTCTTTAGATATATACTCATAGGTAGAATTTCTGGAACATATAATTAATCTATATTTAGTTTATTGTATAGCTTCATTTATCTTCCATAGTACTTATATTATTGTACAATCTAATTAACTCTTAATGGGTTGCTTTCTTTAAAAACATCATTAATACGTACCTTTCAGTTTTACATTTTATATTGCATTTGTTTATTTATGGTCTCTCCCCACCTCTTTCATGTGTGTGTGTGTGTGTGTGTGTGTGTGTGTGTGATTGTGGGCAAACATGTCAGAGCATGTGTATGGAGGTCTATGGACAATTTTAAGCAGTCAGTTCTCTCTTTCCACTATGAATATTACAGGGATAGAACTCACTTCATCAGGTTCTACTGGAATTACATTTACCTGGAGAGCCATCTTATTGGACTATTTTTATCTTTTTAATAGTAGTAGATCTACAGGTGTGAGATGACAACTAGCTCTTTGTTGTGTTGATTGACATATCCCTGATGAGTCATGGTCATTCAACATTTTTATATGCTCATGGATTATTTATCTATCTTCTTTTACTGTCTATTCACATTCTTTGCCCAATTTTAATTGAGGTACTTATTATCTATATATGGAGAATCTAAACACTCGGTTTGAATATATCAAGAGACAAAATCAATGAAGATCCTTATACTATAAGACCTGTATTATGACTTGGAAGACAGATTGACTTGGAAGACAATTGAATGAATAAATCAACTAGGAGATATAGTGAATAGTAAGTGAAGCCCAGGTATTTAATAAGAGTGGGATTCATAGAGCTCAGGGGAATAAGTAGTTCTCCCAAATTACAAGGCACAGATTACAAGAGTACCTTGTAAATATATGCAGTCCAGGATCTTGAATTAAATCCCAGGTCAGGAAAACAAAAGATGTCAGCTACTTCAACATCGTGCCATATTATTATGTGGGCTGTGGTAATTGGGTCCTTTGAAAGTATTATACATTTAAGCATGCCAGGTGGACAATGTTTTAATAACTTTTGAAAATTTTTACAGTCTGAAGTTATTTAAAGAATAGAAGCAAAACCTTCCAAACCTGGAAGCCATCACTGAGGGAGTTACAAGAGTGAATTTGTGTAGAAACTTGGGAGGGACTCAGCACAGAATGAATTCACTGCTTGAGACTGTATGAAGATGCTGAAGTTTGACTAGAGGACCCTTTACTTTCAGGAGCTTCCTTCATGAAAGGGGGCTTCACTTACCTCTTGGTAGGACATAGGCTTTTGTAAAAGTGAACTACGTTGATTTCAGTCAGTTAAGATCTCTAAGTCTGCTAGCCCAATTTCCTCTCTGTCACACCTGCCCTTTGGTCAGATAACAATGGAGTACTCAGAGGCATTCTGAGGTTTCACCAAGTGGAGCTGTGTTGAGATCCACTCAGATACATGTGTGTACACCTGTGTCTATGGTTTGATCCCCTTCTGTAGGTTTTTCTTTAAAGACTGTAGGGAACAAAGCATTATGGACAGGAGGTGATTGAAAGTTTTACAGACCTGCTTTAGGCCACTGTGTACTTGATGAGGGATTCCAAAATATGAAATGAAGACTTCCGAGATTGGTGATGGGTGACAGGAAGAAAGAGAAGAATATATTTGACCATATGACAGAAGAGAGTGTGAAGGATTACAGTGATTTTTTTTACAGTTCCTGCAGTTATTAACATAGAGATAAGGCCAGAGATAGATTATTGTCGGTGGATTTAAGGAATACTATTAGTGACATAATGAGATTTAGTATCTAAGACATCCAACTGCACAATAAACCATGTTGCTTCTTGCTTTGTGCTGTGATTAATATTCATGTAGTCCAAAGGGATATTAAATTACAGCAAATGATTTTATAGTTTCAGCACACTGTAAAATTTATTGTTTTGGTTTGTTTTACACTTTAACAGGTAGACACCTAGAATAACTGAGAAAATGAATTCTTTCACTTTCAATAATAGACTAGAAGTTGATTATGGATAATCAATGTGATTAATATTTTTGTCTGAAAGGTGCAGTTACATCCATGTTAATGAAAGGTAAATACAATAATTTTGTCTGAGTACAAAAATCAATTTTGCTTCATAAATCTGAAAACACTATGGGAAATGAATGGTTCAAACTCCTGCTTATTGCTTTTCTACTCCTGTCTGAAGCATCTCATGATCACTTAGAAAAGTATAAATTTTAGGCATAGTATTCTTCGTGGTTTCCAAATATCTAAACCATTAACATTTTTGTAGTAATTCTATTAGTCTAAGCGAATTCTTAAGCCTTTTTCATTGTCCAAACTTATCACTGCATAAAAAATAATTTTACCATTTAGAGTTAGTGATATTAAAGTAAGGTATTCTGAAATTAATGAGTTAGCAACAAAAGGGGATAGTAAGCTACTTAAAAATTTTATAACTTATTTTATGCTATGTGTATGATTGTTCTGCTTGTGTGCATATATATACACACACACACACACACACACACACACATATATATATATATATGTGTGTGTGTGTGTGTGATATATGTGTGTGTGTGTGTGTGTGTGTGTGTGTGTGTGTGTGACTGGTGCCTACAGAGTTCAGAAGAGGGCGATTGAATCCCCTGAAATTGGAGTTAAGAATGGCTATCAGCTACCAGGTGTGTTCTGGGAAACTACCTCAAGTTCTCTGCGAGAGGTACAAGTGCTCTTATTCTCTGCGCCATCTTGATCTTCTCCAGTAGTGATCCTTTTAAATGTTATTCCAGATCAGTAATGTTTGATATTAGATACAAATGGCTGGAAACAATTTTGCCAATTTGGGTACCTTTCATAAACCCCAACTCTCTATAACAATTTCTTCCTATAAAATAAATACAATGCATAGCACATTTGGGAAACATCAAAAACACTGTATTCACTTGGAATAAAAGAAGAAAAGGGGCTTTGTGTCCTTTAATAAGTATCTGTCAAAATAAAGATTGTATTTGATTTTACCTTCTGGAAAGTTTTCTATTGCTCTACTATAGCAAATCACAGAGCTCTGTGGCTTAAAGTAACACAAATGCATTTTCCGTTCTTGATGTAGATTCCAAAAGGGGCCAGCAGGCATGAGTCCTCCTGAAGGCTTCAGGAGGAAATTAGTATCTCTTCCTTTGCTAGCTTCTGGGCTGCCTGTGTTTCTTGACTGGCTCTTATACATCACCATGACCACTGTTCCTGTCATCACATGGCCTTCTCTTGACCTGACTTCTCCCTTAGAAGAACTGTAGTGAGTTCACTCTCTGTCCATCTTATGGAGGGTAATTATCTGTTAAGATCCTAAAGTAAATGGCATTGGCAAAATCCTTATTGTTGTATAAAGTAACATTGTCACAGATTCTAGGTATTAGGATGCTGATCTCGTACAGAATGTAGGATCATGTATCCTACAAAATTTTTCAAAAAAAAAATGTTTTTAGTTACCTAACTGGATTAGATGATGTATACTTGTGATCAAGTAAAATGTTAATATTTAACTATGTTTTCTGACTGATATTGTAGTTGTGGTGATTACTATAGATACTTCCAAAATGTAGGGTAGTTTTTACAGTATGTGACTTTTGTTAATATTTTTAACACATGTATATTAGAGTAAGCAATTATGAGATTTAGATTCTCACAAGGAAAATTGTCATATGCTGTATAAATATTGTAGTCTATTAGGTCAGTGTTTGAAAGAGAGGCTGAAATATTCTTTAATTTTCAGTTTATTTTTATTGATTCATTTTACATGTTGCTCACTGCCCCTCATCCTGATTACCCCCTTCAACAATCCTTCTCTCTTGCTCCCTTCACTTGCCCTCTGAGAGGATGGAGCATCACCCCCTGGCCCCATCATCGGTTATCCACTGACTCTGGCACTTCGAGTCTCTGAAAGGCTAGGTATATCCTCTCCCCCTGTGGCCAGATAAGGCAGCCCAGCAGAAGAACATATCCTTCAGGCATCAGCTTTTGGGCTAGCCCTTATTTCAGTTGTTCAGGACCCTCATGAAGACCAAGCTGTATTTCTGTTACATCTGTGTGGGGGGAGGAGGGACGAGGTCGAGGCTGTATATGCTCTTTGGTTGGTGGTTCAGTCTCTGAGAGCCCCAAGGATCCAGGCTAGTTGACTCTGTTGCTTCTGAGTTCAATTCCTAGCAATCACATGAAATATTTTTTATAAGAAATAAAAAGCATATTTTATATAGTTTCTAAAACTATATACTTCTCATCCATAAATATAAAAATATTGTCTGGGTCTATAGTCTAGTATATGAAGCCAAACACATCAGCTTAGCTGGCCTTCTAGTGACAGATGAATCATGGGAACACAGAAGATTGCCACTGAATTGTAGGAAATGCCCGAGGCAGATGTGATGTTGGTTTGGCAAGATTATAAAGACCTTTAATGGTGTGGAGTTGGTATATTCAACAATAGTTCTCTATTGAAACAGACACAAACCAAATAGACATTCCTTAAGTGTGTTGGTGGGGGCAGAGAATCAGTTCTGGAAATAATTTAATGAATAAAATTATTTTGGTCATTGGCTGGAAAGATGATTAAGTGGTTAATATCACTTGATGTTCTTCCAGAGGAGTGGAGTTCAATTCCAAGTCAAGTGACTCACAACAACTGTAACCATAGCTATAGGAGATCTGGTACATCTGGCCTCTGCTGGGTATCTGCACTCATTAATACAACCCATAGGCAGACACACAGATATGCATAGAATTATAAATAACAAACTACAGCTTAAAATATCAGTCATAAGAAAAATGTTGCAACAATATCACCCAACCAGACCCTCCCCCCAAGCTCCCAGGGACTAAACCATCAACCAGAGTGTACACATGGAGGGACCCATGGCTCTAGCTGCATATGTAGCAGAGGATGGTCTTGTTGAACACCAATGGGAGAAGAGGCCCTTAGTCCTGGTCCTGTGAAGGCTCAATGCCCCAGTGTAGGGGAATGCCAGGGCATGGAAGTGGCAGTGGGTGGGTGGGGAGCACCCTCATAGAAGCAGGGCGAGGAAGATGATATAGGAGGTTTTCAGAGAGGAAACCAGAAAAGGGGATAACATTTGAAATGTAAATAAAATTTTAAAAAATGTTGCAAGCTTTGATCAGGGTATGTACAAACAATGAGTTTGCATTGAGATGACTGATGTGCAGGCCTCTGGTGGCAAACCCAGGTCCCTTATCTCCTCCAGGAGAAAGAGAATGAGTTTGGAGGAAGGGGTAGACTTCATAAAGAGCTTCTATCCTGGCTATATAAGCAAATGATTCAACATTACCACTTCCTATGACATTCACAAGGTGAAATAGCTTTTCAGTATACCATGGGCACAAATTGTCAGAATGAAGTCATGAAGAGATAACTCAACTCCTCTAATGTACTTCTCCTATTCACGTGGCTATGGCCCTTCTTAAAATAATTGGATAATTTTATACAAATATATAAAAATATCTTGAGGTTTTGGGCAAATAGAAAATCTCATTACCCTTAAAATATACTTATTTTGTATAAATCTTAAAACAAAATACAAAAACAGACAAGGAATATTTCACATGGGCTGGAGAGGTGACTGTATGGTTAAGAGTTCTTACTGCTCTTCCAGAGGACCCAAGTTCAGTTAACAACATCTGTATCAAATGGCTCCTAGTAGTCGTTAACTTTAGCTCCAGGGGATATGATGACTCTTCTGTTCCCAGTAGAGAGTGTTTATGTGTACATACTCACAAAAAGACACAGGTATACTCAATTAAGAATAAATCAAAAGACATCTTATTCCTCCCTTCTCTCTTTCTTCCTTCCTTCCTCCCCTTCCTCCTTCCTTGCCTCCCTCCTTCCCTCTTAAGCCAGTTTCTAGTTAGCTAATTAACAAGATAATTCAATACAATATTAAAAGACAATTACAAAGAATGTGTATTGATCATAGTAAAATACTCTGAAATTAGTATAAAACAAAAAATTTTGTAAGTATGTGAATGCAAGCAAGAGGTTATATATCAAAAGTATAGTATTATTTGAAGTATGATGCAGAATAATAGAGGGTTCTATTATTTTGATATGGAAAACAGTTTTTCAGTGTTTTTGATAATATGAAAGAATTAAAAGATATTGTAAAAATATCATAGAAATAACTATCATAGAAATAAACAATACTAAAAAATTCCAGAAATGCAGGCATTCTCTTTCCAGTCTTATTTCACATTTACAGTTTGACATCAGTGATTGTGTCTCACAGTAATAACAGAACCAGAAACCATCATCTGCATATTGCATACCATTTTAATGCATAATAAATATTTCTATATCCTTAAAGACTTTCAAAATGTGAGTGTAAACCATTGTGTCTCCACAATAGCACATCATGTATCTCTGAGTATTTACATCTGTAAAACATAACAGACTTCCAATAGTTAGCCACGTCTGAGTTCTTCAGTCACACATGGTCTCATCTGAATGACATCTCCAGAATTTCTCTCTATGTTTAAATGGTGTATTTCTTTCTTAAATTATCAAGAATTTCTATATTTGGACACATTACCTGGTAGCACAATAACAGAGTTCTCACTGGAACACACTTAGAAAATTCTAAAAGCAAATTTTATTCATTTCACTGCAAGAAGTCATTATTATCCACATATGAATTTGAAAACTGGCATGAAATTTTGCTGAAATGAGTGAATTGAAGCAACATATTCTTTGCAGAAATGTAGTTTTCAGAAAGAAGAAAAATAGTTAAACATTGACATTGATTATCTGAGGTGCATAAGGTTTGAAAATAGTTGGAATGCCTTAGTATAAATATCCAGTGCTACTAGTAAACAAATCTTCATGTTAAATTAATATGTTTTTTGTTTTGTTTGAGTAAAGACCTCTCTATGGATCCCTTGATGGCTTGAAACACACAGAAATCTGTCTTTCTCTGCCTCCCTAGTGCTAGGATTAAAGGCATGCTCGACTACATTATGCTATTGACTTTAAAATCAATAACCTATAGCAGCAGAGAACATAGATATAAAAATAGAAGACAGTGATATATAGTTAACTGATTATTATGAAACTATCATCCCTATGTAAATACTGCAAGTTCCAAAATAAGTTTGCATTAGCTTATATAGTCACCAGTTTAAAACCATCTCTTTTTAAATATTTGAGGTTATCATATAATTACATTTATCCCTTTCCTTTTCTCCCTCCAGACACTCCCTCATGATTCTTTTGGGCTTCTTTTCAAATTTATGGCTTTTCCCCAATAATTGTTAATATATACATTTATGCATATTCATATGTTCCTAAATATATCCTACTTTTAAAATAGTAACTATTGTGTTTTATTGAAGCAAACACTTGTTAAATGTCTAAGAAGTTTTATGCTTTCTGTTGTTAGAGCTTTCACTTATAATAGACAGTGTAGGCAATTCTGTTTTTCCTGCAGTTTACATACATTATATTTCTATATATTATTGCAATCAGTACTTGTTAGTTGTTTAAAGCATTTTGCTATTAGATAATGACAACACACACACACACACACACACACACACACACACACACCACTTGCACAAAAATATCTTCTTTGTATATGAGTAGATGAAACATGTTGAATTGGGGGACTGAAGAAAAAGTGATTAAAAGAAACACTTTTCAAAATGTAGTTCTATGAAAGCACAAAAATAAGCTAAAAAATAGTTGAAGATTGGATGAGCATCTTGAATATAGATTGCCATGGAGATAATGGCTGTTTTGCAGGCTCTGAGATGGAGTTGTTGAGAAGTGTAATTTCTCTCCCCTTTAGTTTCTGTGTCAGTGTGATTGGCAAAGACGCAGGTGCATTATCAGTTTGATGATACTGCCCCAGAGCACATGATAGATGTAATTATGATTTCTAGTGCGAAAAGTACTCTAGAGCTTGCTTGATATGTAAAGAAAGAGGAAAGACAGAGCTTTAAAAAAAAACCTGAGGTTTTAATTTAATTTTATTTTTTGTGTATTTTCACATTGGTAGAATCCAGTTTTATTCACATTAACTTCTTTGTCTCAGATCCAGCCTACAGAAAGTTTTAATTTATTGATATTCTATTGTTTGCATATGGCATTTTGCCTGCATATCTGTCTGTGCCCCGTGTGTGGGCAGTGCCCACAGAGGCCAGGCGAGGGTGCTGGAACCTCTGTAACTGTAGTTGTGGTCGATTGTGAGCCATCATGTGGATGCTGGAAAATGAAGCTTAGTCCTTTGCACGAGTAACATGAGCTCTTAACTACCGAGATATCTTAGTCTTTTTCAGAGCTCTTAGCCATATAATTAGACCTAGTTTTCTGAGATGTGTTGAAAATACTGACAATGAGAAGACCACAC
>NW_022196905.1:197912960-197926323 GCF_008632895.1 Mastomys coucha
GAAGACTTTGGGGCTGGAGAGATGGCTCAGCAATTAAGAGTACTGACTATTCTTCCAGAGGTCCAGAGTTCAATTCACAGCAACCACATGGTGGCTCACAACCATCTGCAATAGGAATTGATGCCCCCTTCTGGTGTGTGTGAAGATAGTTACAGTGTGCTCATATAAATAAAGTAAATAAATAAGTCCTTTTTAAAAAGTGAAGGCATTTGCAATAAAACAGAGAATAAAACTCACCTTTATGTTTGAGAGAAGTATTTGGCAGCAGAAGTTATGATCCAGGAATTTCCCAGTATCTGTGGCTGTGTTTAGCACTAACTTCTCTAGTACCAACTGCAGAAAATCACATTATTCATGGTCAGGGAGGAGTTCTTATAACTTATTCCTAGTGCCAATCTCCAAGGAAGTAACTTTAAATGATCAGGTAATGTGACCAGAACATTTAAACATTACCCTTCTCATCTTGAATCTATAAAATGTAAGTTCTAGACTATCATAATAAATGCAGGCTGAAGTAAAATTTAATTTCCCAAGTGCACTTGGGATTTCACTTAATATGAGATGTTTTACATTGGCATGTAAGTCCCCACTGTACAGGCCTTAGTTACATATACACCTGTGAGGAATGCAAAGATGTTTTAATTAATGTGATGATCTATTCTATCACTGGACTGTATGGGCAACAGAAACTCCAGTATTCATGTCCCTTTAGCACTGGTAACACTAAATTTTAAATATTATACCTTTTAATCTCAAAAATTTATATGTGATTTTAATTAAATAAAAGGTAATATGTGAGCTGTCACATAGCCCTGAATATCAAGATACCATTTAATACTATTTTGCATTTAAAGGAGTATTAGTAACAAATAATTTAATGTAGACTCAATGCAGATGATTATATTACATGGTCCAAAAGTATAAGAATAAAGATAGCTGCTTGCTTTTTAGTGATAGAAAAAGATGTGGTAGAACTAATTCTTTTAGGAATCTTAAGCTGACCTTCAAAATGCTGTCATGATGAAAACAAAGAGAGGCATTCCTTATGTGTTCTCAGAAATCCTTTCCTTTGACTATAGTAGAGCACCATCTAACCACACTGAACACTTCCTCATACCACATACACACTGGTGGTCCTAACAACAGTGCTGTCAAGAAGCAATGCAGTTTTGAAAAACCCACTTCTCTCAGAGTGGCTATAAGGATCTTTGTTCTTTATATTAATATTAAAGAGAAATCATGTTGATGTACCAGGCCAATGATAACAGAGAAAGTCTATCATCGAGTTAAGTTTCTAATATTTTTAACTTTTTATTTTTTTAAATTGGCCTTAATTTTTTTTAACCCATTAAGGTCTTTTCCAACAAAGGCTTATTGGAAAAAGCAAAGGATAATAAAATAAAAACAATAACTTACTTAGGTATGAAATCTTTTTGTAAGAGTAACTTATGAGCTACTATTGCAAAAATCATCATTTTATACAAATTTAAGGTCAATACACAAGGAGAAGGAGAGAGAGAAGACAAATAACACTAAGGATGTTTACTAAATCCTCAAGAAATCATATTAATTTATAGTGCCGGGCATGAGAAACCTCCTTTCAGGTTGTTGGTTATGATAGTCCAACTAACTTCTAAAATAATACAACCTATTGCTGGTGCCTCTTGTTCACCAGATGTTGTAGGTAAGTCCCCATTGCTGAAGACACTGGACACTTGAGACTCAGCTCGCCAAAGATTCAAGCTTGATTTAACCGGTAAGGCCCATTCCTGCAGTGCAGCTTTCATAGGATCAGAATGCTTCCTGCAAGCTCCCATCTATCTGTGATGCCTATGGGCTACAACATTGACTCTCACGGCAAGAAATCCCCAAAGGTACAATCATAATGCTCATACTTTTTTGGTAGTTATCAGGTAGAGAGTCTAATTGGACTTAAAGACTGCTCAAGAGGGAGAATTAATGTTTGCTACTAGAAACATAGCCAACTATCAAGATCTAGTAAAGCCATAGAGTCTAGAGCAGAACATACTATTTCCACTTTGCTAAGCAGCATAATCCCAAACTGAATTAAAAAAAAACTTATCCTTATACCCCCAGATAAGAGTAACTGTTTACGCAAATCACTTCTCTTCACCACAAATACAAAATTATAGACAACCATAAGTGGTCATATTTAGAGACGACTTGATTGTGGGGTCCCCATCCTGACAGGTACATCTACAACAAAGCTGTACACAAGGCTTAGGAAATATTACAGAAGAGGGGAAAGAACAATTATAAAAGTCAGAAGACTAAGAAGTCTGTTGTGAGATTGTGTCTCCTAGTAATGAAAAGGAAGGCTTACTCATAGGGCCTCAGCACTATGGTTACATAACCAAGAACTGAACATTGACAACAGCAGTGAAAATACTAGTACAGATGGGGGAATCTTATGGCATTCCACTTATAGACGAAGAGCTACTGGAAATTAATGACTGCTGAGGGAGGGAGAATTAGTCTCTTCCAGTTCAATGGAAATAAAATGTGTCACCTATGGAATCATATACACATATGCAGCACTAAACAGATTCATCAGGATATGTGAATATATTTACTAATTTATATAATTTTTTATAATAATTATTTTTATTTTTTATAATTTTAATTTTTTATAATTTATTTTTATAATAATTGAAGAAAAGGGAACTTTAAATTCAGAAGAAATGATGGAGAGGTGGGGAAGTGTGAGGAGTTGTGGGGGGTTGTGGGAAGACAGGGAAGGGAAAAAGATGTAATTAGATATTAATTAAAAAGGGAAGCTGCTCTCTTCAACAAAGAACCTTTAATAGAATATTTAAATAAGGAAACACATTTTCAAGCATGTACAGCTTTGTCCTGATCAGCAGCTACAGAGGCTCAATTCTCCCACAAAAAGGTATCAGTTTAGATGAAGAAAGGGTCAGGGCCAGATGTGAAGCTTGTATAATGACTCCTTTGTGAGGTCTATGGTTTTCATGTATTTTAAACAGAAGGGCTATCCATACTTAGTAGTTCTACAATATTTCCCAAGGGAGGGTAGAGTATTTTTAAATTTTTCCTTAAGTGTTCAGCACTCTGAGCATATATTCTAGGTCTTGTTCTTCATACTGTGTTTATAGTAGTGACTTCCTTGTCTTCCTTCCTACAAGGTAATAATATGAGAAAGAATAAGTGTGTAGTTGACAGTAATACTACAAGATGCATAGAAAAAACAGTACAAGTAACTACAGCATCACCATGAATGGAAGTGATATTTGATAATCATTGACCTAATATATAGAGACTTTTTTAACAGTTTGAATCTAGATTAAAAATTATACACAGAAAACAAATTCAAATTCTCTCCAGTATGTGTTTAATTTCTCACTTCATTTGCATATGTTTACCGAGTAATACCAATATTTTAAGGATGTGAGACAACTGTGCTGATTCATTGCTTTTAAAATTTGTATACAGTCTTGACTGTCATGATAAAACTCAAATACCCACCAAGCTTACAAAGATCTGACTCTGCTTTTCCACTACGTCACCACTGCAATAACTTCCCTTTCATTCTGGCTACACCCGTGCTTCCCCCTTTTTGCTCAGTGTAGTCTATGCCTAAGGTGTTCTTTCTTTTGACTTCATTTTGGTTAATTAATTTCAGTCTTTCATATATCAGATTAATCCCTGAGCTATGTATGCAAACTCTTGAATTATGGGGAGCACATTTTAAATTATATCAGCTGATTCCCCCATTTTAAAGTATGATCCCTTATAACTTGACAGTTTTGCAAAACATTATAATCTCTATAGTCTTCATGCCTTGTTATTGAGTAGAAGTGATTTTTGCACTACCTGGATTAAGGGAAAATGCATGCAAAAACAGAGCTGTTGTGTAAAATGTCCCATGAATAGAATTTGAGAAATAATGGTCAAGTAAGGATTGAAAATAAAAACCAAAGCTGGACTGAATGCCAATCTGAAATAATAGAGAAGAAAGTCTCCATTATTTCAACCTCATTTACAGTGTTAGAACAATAGGCTATTTCTGCATGGATATAATGGGTGGTCATACTTAAATATTTCCAGTTTCTATTTTATTAAAATACTTATTTTTTGTTTGTTTGTTTAATATGTGTATGTGGGTGAACCCACATGTGTTCCAGAAGATGTTGTGGAGTTCAGAGGACCATGGTAGGAGTGATTTTTTTTTTCTTCTAACCTATGGGAGGGCTCTAAGGATAACCCACCCCCCCTTTTTTTTCCTTTTTTTTCTTAGATATTTTCTTTACTTACATTTCAAATTTTATCCCCTTTCCTTGTTTCTCCTCTGAAATCCCCTCTATCTCATCCTCCTTCCCCCTGCTCACTAATCCACCCATTCCTGCTTCCCTGTCCTGGCATTCCCCTACACTGGGGCATCAAGCCTTCACAGGACCAAGGGCCTCTCCTCTCATTGATGTCGCACAAGGTCATCCTCTGCTATATATGTGGCTGGAGCTATGGGTCCTTTCATGTGTACTCTTGATTTGTGGTTTAGTCCCTGGAAGCTCTGGGGGTACCGGTTGGTTCATATTGTTGTTCCTCCTACCTGCTGCAAATCCCTTCAGCTCCTTGGGGCCTTTCTCTAACTCTTCCATTGGGAATAGTTCAAGCCTAAGAGGTGAGGTTTGGCGTCAAGTGTGTTATACCCTGCTTCATCTTGCTGGCCACAAAATTTATTTTATTTATCTTTTTAAAAGATTTATTTACTTATTATATAAAAGTACACTATAGCTGTCTTCAGACACACCAGAAGATGGTATCAGATCTCATTACGGATGGTTGTGTGCCACCATGTGGTTGCTGGGATTTGAACTCAGTATATCTGGAAGAGCTGTCAGTGCTCTTAAACGCTGAACCATTTCACCAACCCTACAAAATTTATTTTAATTTCAGTGTGTGTGTGTGTGTTTGTTTGTGTGTGTGTGTGTGTGTGTGTGTATGAGTGCATGTGTGTGTAAGAAAGAGAGAAACAGACAGAGAGACAGAGAGAGACAGAGACAGAGAGAGACAGAGATAGAGAGACAGAGACAGCGACAGACAGAGAGCGAGAGAGCAGGAGAGAGAGAGAGAAAGAGACAGACAGAGAGAGAGAGAGAGAGAGAGAGAGAGAGAGAGAGAGAGAGAGAGAGAGAGAGAGTTGTATATAACCATGGAGGAGTATATAATTGTCAATACATACACATAGAGTCCAGAGAAATATGTTGGGTGTCTGGAAATAAGCTGGTGGCCAGGAAATTGTCACAATCTTTCCATTTTCATCCACTATAGTGCATGGGTTACAGGTACACCTAACTTTTGGCACACCCAACTTTTTATATGGGTGCTGGGGATTTAAACTCAGATCCTCATAGGAGCAAGAGGTCTTATTTGTAGGCCTTCTCTGTAGCTCTCCTCCCTTTTTTCACTCATAACTCACTTCCTTTCTTTCCTACTATCTTTTCTTTATTAAAAATGCTTTCATGTGCCAATCTCTCAAGATATATTATTAAATTATATGTAAATGAAATTTAAAGTGTAGATAGTGGTATAAGACAAAAAAGAGGAAAGTAAAAAATGAAAAACATCTGTTTAGAGTATTTTCATTCCTTTGGTACCTACAGCCCCAACTCAGTAGAACCAATTTTCACTAATGAGTGACCCCATGACTTAACTGGGGGGCTCTGACTATTTACTGGAGGTGGCCTCTTTAGGTTCCATCTCCCCACTATTGGGAATTTCTTCCTTAATTTAATTCATTAGCAAAGAAACCATGAGTGACTTGCCCCTGCACATTCACGGACTTGTGTATCTAATCCTTAGAGCCCTTAGATTACATTGTGTTTATTATACTGTAAATTAATTGTATAGTAAGACAGAATTTTCTCCCCAATTTCTCTCCCTTGCATAGACTTGGTTCTGCTTACCTAGACCTCTAGGCACACGTTGTCCAGCTCTGCCACTTTGCCAGTTGCCTATGGAATCTTCAAGATTCCATTTATGCCTTGTTAGAGTATCCATAGCTGGGGTTCTTTGCTGCCTGAAATATAACTGTCATTTGGCATTTTTTTTAATCTCTTAATTTGTAGGTTTCTTTAGATTCCTTCTTCATTGTGCCTTTCTTGTTTCTCTGTGTTTTATGGATTTAAAAAAAAATCCCTTCTTCCTTTTTGAGAGAAACTCCCACAAAAGCCTTGTAAGGGAGCAGGGTTTTACACTACTCAATGCAGAGGAAAAAATATTTTTAAAAAGATGATTAAGCTCTGTGGGGTGTGTGTGTGTGTGTGTGTGTGTGTGTGTGTGAGAGAGAGAGAGAGAGAGAGAGAGAGAGACAGAGAGAGACAGAGACAGAGACAGAGAGAGAGACAGAGACAGAGAGAGGCAGAGAGACAGAGAGAGACAGACAGATAGACAGAGAGACAGAGAGAGAGAGAGACAGACACACAGAGAGACAGACAGACAGAGAGAAAGAGAGGGAGAGAGAGAACTATCAGAATCTGAAAACTTTTCAGTATCTCTAAAGAAGACAGCAAGCATAGGATCAAAGCATGCAAATTTCAGCATCTTGGTACTCCATCTGTCCTGCAACACAAATGCTGATGTATTGTTTGAAGAAGTAAAGCATCAAGGAAAATGAGAAGGAAGCTATAGAATTGTTAAAGGTTTCACAAAGTCATGGAAAAAAGCCAAAGAAAAATGCCAGGAATGGACTACCAACAGGTATAGGCTGCCCTCACTCAGAACTGCTTCTGAGCCCAGTCAAAAAGCCAAATCCTTAAAAGTAAATGATCAAACCTTGAAAAAATCTAATAGAATACAAGGCTGCCATAATAATTCTAAGAATCCCCAGTGTAGGGGAATGCCAGGGCCAATAAGTGGGAGAGGGTGGGGTGGCAGGCATGGGGAGGGGGGAGACAACAGGGGTTTGTTTTTGTTTGTTTCTTAGTTTTTTGGAGGGGAAACTGGGAAAGGAGAAATTTACATGTAAATAAAGAAAATATCTAATAAAAAACTAAAAAAATAAGTCTAAGAATCTTGTATCTCATTTATATTGTTAAAAATTAGAAGTGCAGACATTTTCTTCTGTCTTGTTTTTTAGTTAAATTATTTTATTTATTTACATCCCAAATGGTGACCCCTTCCTGGCCCCTCTCCCCCAGTTCTTCACCCCATTCCCCTTCTCCTTTGCTTCTGAGAGTGTGCTCCCAGATCCATCCACCCACCCCCATCTCACTTCCACCATCATCCCTCTTCCCTGGGCCATCTAGTTTCTACAGGATTAAGCACATCCACTCCCACTAAGGCCAGACAAGACAGTCCTCTACTACATATATGACTGGACCATATGATAGCCCATGAATGGTTTTTGGTTGGCGGCTTAGTCTCTGGGAGCTCTGAAAGGTCTGGGTTAGTTAATACTGTTGTTCTTCCTATGGGGTTGCAATCCCCTTCAGCCCTTTAGTCCTTCCCCTGGGGGGTCCCTGGGCTCAGTCCAATGGTTTACTGTAAGTTCTGCATCTGTCTCAGTCAGCTGCAGGTAAAATCTGTCAGAGGACAGCCATTTGTTCAGTCTCTGCTCCATTTTTGTCCCTGTATTTCTTTTAGACAGAAACAAATTTTGGGTTGAAAATTTTGAAGATGGCTGAGTAACCCCATGGTACCAATCTATTGGAGGTAGTCTTTTTAGGTTTTGTCTCCTCACTGTTGGGCACTTCTTTTTTTGCTTAACTTATGAGCAAAGAAACCATGAATGACTTCTCCTGCACATTCACTGAGTTGTGTATGTAGGGAATAGAATGTTAGATGCGAAAGTACAGATAAATTGTTATGGAAGCAAAGTGTGCTTTGATTTCTTGGTGTATTTTCTTTTGTTACTTTTTCTCCTCATTAGGCATATGGCAGGCCCAGGGGCTTATGTATCATATTGTGAGAGAGAATGCAAAAATGTCCCAGGCATTGATGTTCCATGTGACCAGCTTAGAAATACCAGATGCTGTAAACTTTGGCTTCCAGGGAGAAAGGGATCGATATCAACATGTTCTTATAGTCACAAACCCTCTGGCCCCATTAGATACTACAGGGAAACAGGATTAAGGCTGTGTAACTCACTGCAATAATGATGATGATACAATACAATACAATACAATACAATACAATACAATACAAAAACCTGATAATAGTGAAAGATTTACATTTGTTGGTCTTCTTTTCTTTGATTGTCTTCCCCTTTAGAGGGCTCTTTGGAGAGGGAGAAGTGGAGGAAGGATAGGAATCCAGATGGAAGAATTAACAATTTATCCTAGAGATGCCCGTGGGAGCAATTGATTCAGGCAATGTCAATATCTACAGTAGGGGTAGTTATGTTAAGAGAAAATTACTCATTCCTTCTGGCACTTTGGATTTGCCTAATTGTTTGTTATTAAGTAATTCAATAATATACAGTTAGTTTCCTGTAGCTTTCAGTCACTGTGAGAGGCTTACTTAAATTAGGTGAAAAATCATTATTTTTTTTCTTTTGGATATTTTCTATATTCTTATTTTCAGGACGGTGTCTGTGTGAAATCAAGGATGAATATAACTGTCATCCTGATTTAAGGTTCAGTTAATATAGTTCCAAAACCACCTTAGTTTATTCCCAAAGCAACTGTTACTACATATAGTATTTAGTGACAAACTCTCCTGTCCAGTCTTTTCATTAATATCAAAAGCCATATATACATGCAATATATCATATATTAACATGCTATGTAAAACTCACAGACACACATACACCACTCTGATATCTATTATTTATCTATATTATCTGTCTATTTTACATCTTTGTATTTATCTATCATCTAACTATGTACCTTCCATCTATCTATCTATCTATCTATCTATCTATCTATCTATCTATCTATCAATATATCATCCATCTTCTACCATCTTCCTTCCTATATACTGATCCATTTATCTGTTTTTTGATTCTGTCAAAAAGCCCATTGAAAACCTGTTTTTCTTTTCACCTGTACAGTTTCCCAAACCATGAGAAGTCTGTTTTTATCTCAGGTAAGATACTAAGGAACTATGTCAGACTGAGTTAGACTTAGTCTGTGAATAAGTACTAAAACTCTATTGAAATGTTTTACTTCCAGAGAGGAAAACCCTTTGTTCTGAAATAAAAGTGTACTTTATGAGATAATAGATGGGCTTCCTGAGGAATTGAAACTAGAAACTTCTCTCAATGAAAATAAACTCATAGTTCAACCAGAAGTCTCAGCATGTAAGATGCTTTCCACCATAATCACAGGGTTTGACATTCAGAATTCACATGCTGGAAGGAGAAAATTAAGTCCTGTAAATTTATCCTCTGACTTCCACAAACATGTCTGGGCACACACAGCACTTCCATCAAAGAAATAAATAAACAACAAAAAAACCCAATAGATACTAAGTAGACAAATGCTAAGTAAATAACAGTACCTCCATTAAATAAATAAATAAATAAATAAATAAATAAATAAATAAATCAAGCCCTCAGAAATAGAAAACAAAGTCATCAAAATGCAGGCTACCCAGGGCTGCAAAAGTTGATGACCTTTGTGTGTATGCAAGGGGACACTTCCTTGGGATACTTCTTTGGTCATCATGCTTGTCTTAGAGGACGTGAATGTCATGCTTTTTGATCCACAACCATCAAGTGCACCACTTGGACCTTGATGGGGGTCAAGAAAAAACATTAAATATGATGGAATGAACACAGAAATTTCCCAATTCTCTAGATGTCATCCTTGAGACTTTCCAGTGTTTTCTTAGAATAGAAATGTTTGGAAAAAGATGACTAAAGTTCTTATTAAATCTAGTACTTGATGTGAACCAAATTTAACTTGATTAAAATATTTGACCTTTATTTTACCATACCATCGTGTCATAAATGCATACTATTAGACAAAGATAGGTTATGTACCCACTAGGTGTGACTAAAGGCTCAAGTAGAACAGTCAGCAATTTTATGAGGAAGGCTGCAAAGACCAAATAGGAAAAAATAAATAGATTGTATAATACACAAAACAAAACAACCCCCTCTATCCATCTATCTATCTATCTATCTATCTATCTATCTATCTATCTATCTATCTATCTATCTATCTATCTATCCATCCATCCATCCATCCATCCATCCATCCATCCATCCATCCATCTATCTATCTATCTATCTATCTATCTATCTATCTATCTATCTATCTATCTATTCAATATTTATATAGATAAATAATTTTGCAATGAAATGATTAGGTGTTACATATGAAAGATGTCTTCTTTTACCACCTGTAAAGACAACCAGAACTAATTCTGTCATCTCCCCATTTAAAAGCATGAAGAAAGTATATTTTAGGTTCTGTCATTTGAGCCTCACTTTGAAGATTCCAAACCATCATAGAAAGCCAGAAGTAGATGCTTCCAGTTATGGACATGGGATGGCAGCAGAGAGCAATCCTTATATTTAAGGTCTGACCCATATTCAGCTCCAAATTCAGGTACTTCATATTCCAAACTATTTCTGATGCATGCAATCTGCTACTATACATATTTTTGAAGATTTATTTATTAATTTTTTTTTTAAAAAATGAGTGTAAGTCTCAGCTGTCAGCCTTTGGCATCTGTGGATATATTAAAGCATTGATAATGGATGTTACTTAAGACACTGTCTTACTTTGAAGAACACAGTTTATATTATTTCTGCACAAGTAATAAAAGGATTTGCAGAAATGCATCTGAATGTTAGGGCTTAAATAGTCGTGCAGTGCCGATCATAAATCAGACTGAGCTGTTGTTAGTTGTCTCTACCTATACTAATCAAGGGATTCATAACTGTCTTCAGATATGTTAGAGTGATAGAGTCAAAATACAGTGTCTAGGTTCTGGGAATACATCATATAGCTAACTGTAAAGAGTAGAATAATAAACAGAAGGCAGTATTTTGAGCAATATAAAATATACTCAGTTTACGAAATTAGCTTCACTTGTATAGGGGTGTAAGAAAACCCATGGTCCACAAATGAGTACAAAACCATCCAAAACTTTGCTCTTACTTTGTCACAATGCCCTAAGACATTCACCTAAGTGCACTAAATCTACCTCATCTCTAGAAAAACTTTGAGCAGAAAATATTTGGAGCACAAAGTTAGAGTGACAAGACTCGAAACAGCAGAAGACTTTCAGTTTCTAACAAAAGCATAGAACAATAAAAGAAAGCAAGACAGTGTTTCAGCTTTCTAATGACAGAGAGGAATTTGCCTTGTTACGATCTTCAAAAAGCATTGTTATATAACATATATGTGTTTTATATATATGAACGAGAGGTAGGTAACAAGGTGGTGAAGTCACTTCTGGAGTCATTATAGTGACATCACACTGTAGCCCTGATGAGAACATGCTTAAGGAATGAGCTTGCCATGTGCCTTTGGAAAGCAGGTATTCCTTCTGGTCCTCACTTTTGTTGTTGTTTTTTTGTTTGTTTTCATTTTTTTTTTTGCTTGCTTTTTGCTTTTTGTTTGTGTTTTTCCTTTTAATGTTCTACTCAATGTCACTCTAGTGACCTCACATTTTTGCTTAGACAAACACATTTATCAAACACATCCCAGAGGTGGCTAATGATCTCTCAGAATTCCAATAGAAGAAGAAAGTCAAGGACAATGCATTGATTCACATCACCTAAGTTATTCGGTTTACAGCAACAGCAATGCTTTCCTCCTTCCTAAGTAGCTGCTTCCATGCTTAGCAGAGGTCTGTAACTGTGATCATAGTTAATATGCTTGGCTCTGTCTTTTAGGTTCAAAGCCTGAGAATGCCTTGATATTTCCTGTAGAGTCGTTTGTTGCAAATCTTTTATGACTGACTATTTTCAAAACATTGTTTTTAAAATTTGAATGTATTTATACACACCAAGCCACAATATGCAAACTATTTATAACTGTCTTAGTCACTGATCTGTTGCTTTGAAGAGACACAATGATCATGACAAGTCTTAAAAAGGAAAATATTTAGTTGGGGCAGGATTACAGTTTCAGAGATTTAGTCTATTATCATCATGGTAGGGAGTATTGCAGGCATGCATGGTTCTGGAGAAGTTGTTGAGGGATACATCCTGATCCCCAGGCAGAGAGAACCAGATACTGGACCTGGCTTGTGCCTTTAAAAAGTTGAAAGCTTAACCCCAGTGATATAACCCCTTCCAACAAGGCCAAATCATCCAATTCTTTCAAACAGTTCCATTACCTAGTGACTAAGCATTCAAACATATAAGCCTGTGGGGCATTTGTATTCAAACCATCACAATAGCATTCTAAGAAATACTTAAATTTTCCATAAGACCTCAATTAAGAAATTCATAACCCCTTTCTGTACTAAAATTTTATATGAAATTACTGGATGAAATACAGGCAAAAGAATAAAAATATAAATTATTGGGACAAATTGGTAGTGATTGGAATCACTCTGAAGAACTACTGATCATATTCAGCTGCTAGTCACACATTTGGAGTATCAGAAGCTAGCTATTGAATAGACACATAAAGGATGGTATACTGTGAGAGCCTCAATATTCTACATAGCACTGGGAAACAAGAGATAGGTAGTTAGGTAGATAAATAGATAGATTGATGATAGATAGAAAGATAGATAGATAGATTATAGGTGGTAGATAGATGACTGGTGGTTAGATAGATGAAAGATAGAAAAATGATAGGTAGATAGATAGATAAATAGATAACATATAGATAGAGAAATGGATAGATGGAAGGGTAGGTAGGTAGATAGATAGTTGATAGGTAGATAGATACAGAGACCCACAGCCAGACTTTATGCAAAGAGCCAGAGACTTCAGAAAACTCACCCCTAAATTGGATGTCTATCAAATTTCTCCCCTCAGGGCTCAGGAAACTCTTTGGAAGAAGAGGCAGAAAGGGAGTAGAAGCCAGGAGGGGATGGATGACACAAAAGAACCATGGGCCTCTAAATCTATAGGACCATGTCATATATATATATATATATATATATATATATATCAGATATATGTAGATAGAGGGGTAATAGATATAGAGACAGAGTTTTGTAAGGAATTGGTAACTTAGATTCTTCATAGTATTGAATGTTCATTTTCAGTTCAAAACTAATACCTGGGAGAAGAATATTCTTTGCAACTGGAGCAAAATCCTTTGGAAAAGGTTCTGCTGAAAGATAATAAATTCTGACAAGCCTACTTTAGGAGGAAATGGGTTTCAGGCTTGGGCTCTGTTTTATATGTTACTATGCAGTGTAATACAATAAAAGATGGGATATTGACTCCAGGAAGAAGTTTTTT
>NW_022196905.1:197926333-197961613 GCF_008632895.1 Mastomys coucha
TTTTTCTGTCTGGGACTACAGTATGTCATTTTCAGCATAATGCTTAATACACTAAAATATAATGCTCCTAATATTAAGAATACATAACAATTATGAACTTACAAAAACATGTTTTGTCAAAATATTAATCACAGTTTTTCCTCCATTTCTGTGATCTTATTTAAATGTAAATTATAGTATGTCCTGAACTTTCCTTCAAAAATTCCTTCCAAAGCTTTCCATGTCACCTATCATAAGATAGATTTCTTGTAGGATGTGGCTCAGGGCTGTCCTTCAAAATTATCTAATGATACCCACTGCAGTTTCTCCTCTTTCTGTCAGGACTTCCCTCTGTGATGTCCTTTGCACGGCTGTTCTCATATCATTCTCCCAGTCTCTGCTTGTGAAGACCTCTCGTTATCAGTATGTCTGAAGCAGGATGGTACTCCTGTATGCCTCATTAGTGTTTCTGAGTTCTCTTCTTTATATACAAAACAACCAAATCACAAGCCCTTTAATCTAGAATGGTGTCCTACTTACAAGATATGCTAGTGTAATGAAGAACAAAACTTATGGTAGTAACAAAACAATATCTAATTTGACTTAAAAGCTTACTACACAGAATGGAAACCATACTGGACCCCGCATAGGTGACTAAGAACCCAAGACTAGAGAGCTCTGGTATCTAAGGGGATATACTGCTATTTTGAATAGATCAGTCCCTTGCTCCATCATTAGCCATCATCGGAGAAACTTCCTTCTAGAGTAGATGGGGACAAATACAGAGACCCACAGCTAGACCCTATGCAAAGAGCCAGATACATCAGAAAACTTATCCCTACATCATCCTTCAGGGATGTTTCCACTGAATTCCTCTCCTCAGGGTGCAGGGAACCCTTTGGAAGAAGAGGCAGATAGGTTATAGTATCGATAATGGTGGAGGACACAAAGGAACCAAAGGTCTCTACATCTACAGAATCCCTGTAGCTATGAACTCACAGAGATTGAGGCAGTGCATAGGACCTGTGTGGGCCTTTCCTAGATGGGGTCCTAGAACTGAAAGGAGATTTGGATACATGCACCTCATCTCTAAGCCAGAAATAATCTACAACTGAAAATGAAATTTAGTTTTATTCAAGAAAGTCTCACAGGGAAACAAGTGAGTCTAGAGGATAGAATACATGCTCAGCAGTAGATGGCCAACAGAAAACAAACTCACTGGTATCTTTTGAGTTTTCTTGTCTCATAATGTCATGTCCTGGCTTTTGTGTGTGTGTGTGTGTGTGTGTTTGTGTGTGTGTGTGTGTGTGTGTGTGAAAAATTATAATTAAAAACTTTAAAGAAGGAAACAGACTTGAAAGGATTAATTTAGCAAATTCCATAGTCTCAGAGCAACTTAAGTATTGTCCTGATGAGTTTTTCAAGGAGGCATAAGGTAAACAATGAAGTGTGAGAATTGATGATGTCAGGAAGCATTGAAAATTTGAAATTCGGGCTGGTGAGATGGCTCAGCAGGGAAGAGCACTGACTGCTCTTCAGAAGGTCATGAGTTCAAATCCCAGCAACCACATGGTGGCTCACAACCACCCGTAATGAGATCTGATGCCCTCTTCTGGTGCATCTGGAGACAGCTACAGTGTGCTTACATATAATAAATAAATAAATAAATAAATCTTTAAAAAAAAAAGAAAATTTGAAATTCATTTTTATCTACTTTGTGAATGGTAGTCTCTAAATTTTCATTTTAGAAATGACAAATTAAAATGAAATAACAGCTGCATGCACCTTAAAACTTGAATACAAGAACAATTTCCAAGGAAACAGATCTTCAGCACTTCATGGCTCATATTTTGCTGACCTTCTTCTCCACAGTCTATTTTGACAGTATCGTTTTCAAGTCTTTAAGACTTCTGAGTTCTTAAAAGCTTCAGAGGCCCTGTGAGTGAATAGCTGGAGTTGGCAAGAACTTTTAAAGTTGAAATAGCATTTCTACTTGAGAGCCCGCACATTAATCTTCACTAGTGGCTTCTGAGACACAAACAGGTTTAGCTGTTTCTGGAGACCACAGAGCTGGAGCCCCTCCATCTCTCTTTTCTAAATGGTTCTCTTCAGGAAACTCAGTGGCAGTGAGAAAGTGCCATGGACACTCTGTCCCTGACAAGCAGGGACAATTGGCATTTGGGGTAAAACAAAATAGAAGGCACTAAGGGTGAGTTCCAGAAAATTGGCTAAAAGCATTTTCTAAATGAAAAAAAAATGTATCAAGTCCCCTGGCAGGCTAGATGTTAATGGTCTCTCTTCTGGTCTCCTTGCATAGTAAACACTCACTGGTTTGTACAGTTTGCAGTAAATGAAGGATAAATGTGTGACTTTACTTCTTTAAGACAGTTCTAAGAGGCTTGCTGATATTATAACACCTGAAAAACATTGAGAACCTTTTTGCGCTTACCTTGAATATAATATATGTTGATTACTTTCCTCTGCTCCTCTCATTTCCTCCCCACCTCTCCATCCTTCCCTCTTCCTGACTCTCATTAAAAAACAGACTTCTAAGTGACAAATAATAAAGTTCAGTACAATACACATAATATAATATGATATGAAATATAAGTGAAATAAAAATACAAACAAGGTAACTTTAAAAAAAATCATAATTTTGTCTACTTACTTTGGTACATGCCATGTTTGTGTGTAGAATATATACATAGTATGCTTGTATAAAGATGTAGTTAATCAACTTAAAGCTGGTGTGCTTGTATACCCACAGTTCTTTGAACTTTGAGATAAGTGTATTCCTTTTCCCATCAATCTCTTTACCTGTTTATCTACTTCTCATCTCTTGCTGTGTGAAGAATGATAAGCATCATAAGCTGAAAAGCTTCCTTGTCCAGGTAACCGTGTAGCAGGGCAAACGTTTACCTGCATTTTATCTTTTCTTTTCTTTTACCACTTTGCTCCCATAGTTTTTCTTCCTATTCCTCCTCCCACCTGTCTTCAAGAAGATCTCCCCATCCCAGACCAGGCCTCCTCATTCCCTAGGGTCTCAAGTCTCTCAAAGGTTAGGCATGAGGGACCCTATATAGCAGAGGACTGCCTGGTCCGGCCTCAGTGGGAGAAGATGTTTGCCTGTATTTGTAGTACTAATGAAGCATTTATTCTGGCCATGTGCAATGTAAGTTATTAAAACATCTCTTAAAAATAACAGATTCATGAAACAACAGATTTCAGTATGCACTGAATGGTTTCTGTCTGTAAAACAGAAGGAACTAACTGGTATGGAGTATCTGAGGATGCTTCTCCCCATTCTGTTTTGGTTTATATAATAGGGAGTGTGCATCATCATTGCATGTGCTCATCAGAAAGAGGTGAATAATGAGGATCCCTTGCTGTAGCATCAAGTATTGATATGTAGAAATCAGATGATGTTAAAAGTCACAATCTCACTATAAGATGGCAAAGAATAAAAGGTTCAATGTAACTAGCACATAGGCAGAGAAATCATACACCAGCATCGATTTTGTTGTTTCTTGTCATTTTGGGGTTTTGATAAAGATGCCTTTCTTTCTAACATGGTTTCTCATTCTGTGTTTAAAATTTTTATTTTTAAAATTTCATGTTAAACTGTAGTACTGAATAATTCTAGGTGGTCTTTTAAACAATTTTCAACTTAATTAAAAGATAGTTGGTTTTAACAGTGATTATTGGTTGACAAATTGTGATTTGTTAACAACTACTCTAAGATGGCTTCCTTCCTAGAAGTTGTGGCATGAAATGTGACCAGCTTTCTCTGTGAACATAAAGTATGTGGGGTTATAAATGTTTTATTAATTTTGCCTAAATTTGTTGACAAGGTGTATGTGTGTATGAATATGTGTGTATGTATGTATTTGTGTGTGTGTGTGTGTGTGTATGTGTGTGTGTGTGTGTGTGTGTTTTGGTGTGTTTGAGTGTAAACATGCATCTACAAATAAAATTTTATGTAAAATTCATTAAGGTACAACTTGCATGTGATGAAAATTTCCCTGCTTGAACTACAAGCCTGTATGATCATATTAAAGACAAAAGTTATAAAACATTTCCACAATTTGGAAGACCTCCTATGTGCCCTTGCAATCAATGCTCCCAGTCATGCCATGCTCTGATCTCCATTTGGACACTTGTAGGAGATGCTGAGTCATCTGTCCCTGTTACCTTCTGGAGTTTGGCTCTAGTCTTTTTTATTCTCCTTACAAACACTCCAAACTTGCAAATGTTTAATCCCTGTATAGTACTTGGTTTTGCACTTATATATGATCTGCACCAATTTCCAAGTGAATTCCCCATCACTTACAATGTGTAGCATAATGCGAACAGAACTAAAAAAGCTATCAGAGCACACGGATTGCGGAGTTACAAAAACCTTTCTTGTATTCAGTTCAGACACAACTCTCATAAGACCTAATACATAGCATATGGATGATGTCAAGGGAGTGTGGCTATGAGAAGCTATGAGATGGTAGAAAGTTACTAGAGGGCATGTCTCTATGTCATTCCATTCACACGGATTGTGTACAGTGTGCTCAACTTGTAAATTCACCACAATTCACTTTTTGAGCTGTTCTGAAACTCAAGACATATTTTAGTTTGGTACTGCTTGAATTTACCCATAAAGAACCTAGGGCTACAGAAGTGACTATGCTTTTTTTTAATGTATTATTATATGTAAGTCAACAGTATATATATAACTGATTTTGCCTAGCATACTGGTATAATCTCTTTATATTCATCAACAGTGTGTGTGTTTTAATCTTTCTTCTTTCATTATTAAATTTTATGCTTTCACATCTTGATGATACTCAGTTTGTTTCCAACATGCAACTCTGATGAACAAAGCTCTGTTAAGCATCTATGCATGAGTATTTGTATATACAGAGGTTTCATATGTTCTGGATAAATGCCTACTGATGCATCTAGTATGTCACTCAATTATTATAAATTTCACTTTATAAGAAACAAGCAAGCTCTATTCCTAAGTTAGTTGTAAAATTTGATGTTCTGAATTAAGTGTCTTCAGCTCACTAAGTACTCTGGGCTATCTTTGAATTGCCCATTCACATACTGCAGGTCTAAGTGAGTCCTTAGGAAGAAAGCAAGGATGTTAATGGAATTTAACTTATTTTTTTTCTTTTCTTAGGGACCATGTTTCTATAGCTATAACTGTTGCCAACATTTTAAAAAATATATATGCCCTTTTCAGTGTTGTACTTTTAAGGCAAATCTAAAACTAGTTATATTGTAAGGTCTACAACAACAATGCACTTTAGCATAAACATTACAACATATACACATTCACTAATTTACGATTTAAGAAAGTCTCCTATAGCCACCTCTAAGTCCAATATCGTAAATATTTCTATGATGGCTGTAGAAGGTTAGAATTTAGAAATTTACTTGTTGATTTTCCCCCCAGTAATTCCATTTTTAAAAAACATATCCTCAACAGCTTTTCTCACAAAATTTCTCTCAGTAAAAGTGGAAAGGATGGTTTATTTCAGAGGCACATTATGCATTAAGAAATCCATTACGAACAATGTTTTTGTAATTAGGAAAGTAACAGTTTCTGTTTTGATTGTGTGACACATTTCATGTAGCTGTTCTTAAAAGGAAAGTCATAATTTTTTTTTTTGTGGGTACAATATGTACATTCCAGGTGGCAGGTTTTAAGTATATAACATCTCTCTATATATTTCAGAATATTTATATAACAGAAATAATAAAATAGTGAATGATTTTAGTCATTCAATTTCTGTAATATTTATTATTATTCATGAGAATAGATTTTTTTTAATCAAAAATATGTGATCAAAAGACTTTCTATACTATATTATTACCTTGGGTGTACATTTTAACCATATGATTAACTAACAAAGGTAATCCAACTAAGCCATTTATACAATTATATCTTGCATATGAGAGGTATTTCTTAGTAACCTTCAAATTTAATGACAAAAGAGACTTTCTAATTATATGTGACATATACAAAATATAGAAATAGTAGTAAGGGGGAGTGCAAATTTAGTTACTGATAGCATACACAAAAGCACAGATTTATGGAAAGTAATAGACTGGCTTTTGCACTGGCATGAACATATGTTGGGCACATACAGGGTTAAGCATCCATAGGAATCAGAATCTGTTCAAGGATTCTGAGAACTTCAAATTCTGCATGTGTATACGTTTTTAAAAAATCAGACTTCTTTTGCAACCTCATCAATCAAAGCACGTATAGTTTGCACATTTGATAAAGGGGATGGTACAAATTACCAAGGGAAAATGTTCACTTTAGTTTGTAGGATAAATAAGATTTATAAACAGTATTATTGTAAAATGTCAACTCTACCCAGGTTGGCAGCATCAGTAAAATTGCACAAATCAAGAGGAAATGATGGTAAAATTCTCGAGTAAAGGGTTTGTTCATGTGCTTGCTGTCAAATGGCTGTTAATTGTCAGTTTATATTATTTAAAGCTAAATATATCATGTATGCAAATTTAAGAAAGACCTGAATGCAGAGTAAGAGAATGGGTTGGCGAGAGAGGTGAGAGGAATGTCTGCTTTTCAGTCATTGAATTTTGTCCTTGCAGTTGGAAATGCTTGGCTGGCACAGGGTTCTGGCTGGCTTTTGGATATTTATGGGTAACATCAAGAGCCTGGCATGCACTGATAGAATTCATAGCGTATTTCTAATGGCAATTATCTCTCAGGTCCTCATTATGCTTTGCGGCTGTCTATGATCAACTTGGCATTTCAGAAGAAACAATAATTGTGGGAGATATAGAACAGTCGCCCATCTCAAGCTTGCATGGGAGAAAGACAGCTTCTTTCAGGTGATTTCCCAAGAAAAAAACACCACTGTCAATATGTTTAGGCTATATATCTCAGCCTCTTCTGTGTACCTAGATACCACCACATAATAAAGGCAGATGGCCTATATATAAAAAAAGAAGCTTGTTGATGTTGTTTAAATTATGTGTGTGCATCCAGAGATCATATTTTCATGCAATTAGGCCAGAGAACTTTCCTTATGCTCCTAAATATCAAAGGTGGCAATGTCACGACAGATGCAATTATTTGACAGTGGATAAAAACGCTGTAGTGGGAGAATGTCTGAGGCAGCAAAATTTCCTTCAACACTCACAGTTGAAATCTGACCCAAATATCTTACCTTAAATATAAAGGAAAAATGGAAACAGCAATAAAACTAGGACTCAAAGTGCCCGAAGGTTTTTTTTTAAAAATACCTTGTGGATGAAGGGCTCAGAGAACAACATTAAAAGTAACCAGATAGATGTATTTTGTGTGCTAATACATGTATCTAAACTGCAGCAATTTTATTGATAGTGGCAATGTTTGAGTCTAAGTGGAGTCTTCTCAAAAATCCCATTTAAATACTGTATTGACAGCGAATTAAAATTGGCTGAGCATAGATGTTTTGTCATTGTGAGGTCTCTATGGAACGCAGACGTCGACCTATTTAGACTATCACATCCTACCTGACTAGAATTTCACCCCTTAGAAATCTGAAACTATAGCAGTTACTGTAATTGGTACATAGCTTTCCCCAAAGCAAAATAATGTAGGCTCTTTTCTCTCTAACAAAACACAAATAACCATTATTTAATGGCACAAAAGGTGCTGAGCCTGGAGTGCTTTGTAGTGTATTTCTCCAGTGGTTATGAAGAAAGAGAAACTATCCCTACTTACCCAAGTGTAGAAATAACAAAGATTTTAATTAGTGAGAGCATCATATCCCTGATTTTACTATAGTAACTGATACTCTGACATCTATAGAATCAAATAAAAAGAACTCACTTTATATTAAAATAGAACAGGCACATACAGAGAGCTGACTTATTGTCTCATCCATTGACACTTCTTGGTATCAAATACTTAAGTTTTGCTACTCCACATGTGAGAATGTATATTAATGGGACCATACCTGAGGACATTAACAGAGTCTGGAACTATTTTCAGAATCTACATTCTCCCATATAATCCTAAATAAAAATTGAGCCACCTGATTGAGGTTTGGATCACTTTTATGATTTACACATTTTCCCCAATATTTTGGTATTTAACTTTAATTAAAGAATCATTTCAATGTTGACATCAGTGTTTTTAAGTTCTTAACTCACCGATAATTGCATAAAACAATGTTCAAGGTTAATCATTCCAGTATCAAAAAAAAAAAAAAAAGGTTGAATCTATACATGCCATATTATGGTTTTCAGCAATAACAGCTCTTAGGATGGGAAATTATGTATCCTGTGGAGGAATGTCCTTCCTTAGTTTTGGTCATATTTTCAATGTCCTTTAATATATTTATGTCTTTTATATAACATCCAAAATTCAACAGAATATTTAGGAATAATTAAATTCAGAAACTTTTTATTTTCTATATATAATGATCCTTTTTAAAAAAAAAAAAAAACAAGTGCTTAGCATGTGTGAGCCATTTTTCCTCTTTTCTTTACTTATTTTTTTAACTGCAGGCATGCTACAATCATTTAGTGTTCAGCTGGATCTATAGAGCTAGGTAAAGGGATATAGTTCTTGTATTTAGTTGCTTTTTTATTTTCTTTGTCAATTTGTTTCAATGTTAGTGCTTTTGTGAACCTCAACTTTAACATTTAATATTAATTAATGTTAGGTTTGTTTCCTGACTCCTGTTCCTAGGCTTAACTGATGTCATTATTGTAGTGTTAGAATGTCAAAGATAGGTATTCCGTACTTTTCCGCTATTATTCACTTATCAGGGAGTACATACCATGCATAGCCTTTTGGGTCTAGGTTACCTCACTCAGGATGATATTTTCTAGTTCCATCCATTGCATACAAAATTCATGATGTCCTCATTTTGAGTAGCTGAATAGTATTCCGTTGTATAAATGAACCACATTTTCTGTATCCATTTTTCTGTTGAGGGACATCTGGGTTATTTCCAGCTTCTAGCTATTACAAATAAGGCTGATATGAACATAGTAGAATGCATGTCCTTGAGGTATGGTGAGGAATCTTTTGAATATATGCCTAAGAGTGGTATAGCTGGGTCTTCAGGTAGAACTATTTCTAATTTTCTGAGGAATTGCCATATTGATTTCCAGAGTGGTTGTACTAGATTGTAGTCCTAACAGCAATGGAGGAGTGTTCTCTTTTTCCATGTCCTCACCAGCATGTGCTGTCACCTGAGGTTTTGATCTTAGCCACTCTGTTTGGTGTAAAGAGGAATCTCGGGGTCTTTTTCATTTGCATCTCTCTGATGACTGAGGACTCTGAACATTTTTTTAAGTGCTTCTGGGCCATTTGATATTCTTCTGTTGAGAATTCTCTGTTTAGTTCACTATTCCATTTTCTAATTGGATTATTTAGTTTTTTGGAAGTTAAATTCTTGAGTTTTTGTATATTTAGGATATTAGCCTTATATCAGATGTAGGGTTAGTGAAGATTTTCTCCACAACTGTAGGTTGCCAATTTGTTCTATTGATGGTGTCTTTTGCTTTTCAGAAACTTTTCAGTTTCATGAGGTCCCACTTATCAATTTTTGATCTTAGAATCTGAGCCATTGGAGTTCTGTTCAGGAAATTTTCCCCTGTGCCAATGAGTTAGAGGCTCTTTCCCACTTTTCCTTCTATTAGATCCAGTGTATCTGGTTTTATGTTGAGATCCTTGATCCACTTGGACTTGAGCTTTGTGCAAGGTGATAAATATGGATCCATTTTCATTCTTCTACATACAGACAGCCAGTTAGACTAATACCATTTATTGAAGATGCTTTCTTTTTCCACTGTATATTTTTGTTTTGTTTTTTTTTCATCAAAGATCAAATGTCCATAGGTATGTGGGTTTACTTCTGGGTCTTTGATTCTATTCCATTGATCAACTTGTTGGTCTCTATACCAGTACCATGCAGTATTCATCACTATTGCTTTGTAGTACAGCTTGAGGTCAGGGATGGTGATTCCCTCAGATCTTCTATTGTTGAGAATTATTTTGGCTATCCTGGATTTACTGATTTTCTATAGGAAACTGAGAATTGCTATTTCCATGTCTGTGAAGAATTGTGTTGGAATTTTGATGGGGATTGCATAGCCAAAACATACAGAATACCTAGGGTATAACCAACAGACTGTAAGAAGTGTAATAAGTAGAAGGAAGAGGATTCTTCAATTCCACTTAGAAGGTAGAAGAAAATAATCTCAGGAAGCAGAGGGAGGGAAACTCCTGGTGGGTAAGGGGAAAAGGAGGGGGGAAAGGGAAGAGGATTAGGTGTGTGGGGGCAGGAGAGAAGCCCAGACAGCCAGGAGAATGAATAGAAAATTCAGCTTTGGGGTGGTAGGTGGGGAGACCTTCTAGAAAATACCAGAGACCTGGGAGGTGAGAGACTCTCAAGATTCAATGGGAGTGACTTTAGCCAAAATGCCCAACAATAGGGAGAGGGAACTAGAAGAGACCACCTCCAGTAGATAGATGGGGCCTCAAGCAGAGCAACAGGGTTACTAAACCACAGTCAAAATTTCTGACCCAGATATTGTTTCTGTCTAAAAGAACTACAGAGACAAAAATGGAGAAGAGACTGAAGACAGAAACCTAGCATAGCTGTCTGCTGGTAGGCTCTATAAAGCAGCTGACTAAAACAGAAGCAGACATTTATACTCAACCATTGGACTGAAGTTGGGGACCTCTTAGGGGAAGGCTTGAAGAAGCAGAAGAAGAGAGTGACCCTATAGGAAGATCAGCAGTCCCAACTAACCTGGAACACAAGGAGTTTCCAGAGACTGAGCCACCAACCAGGCAACATACCTGGGCTGGCTGGATACCCCAGAGACATATATAGCAGAGGACTGCCTAGTCTGACCTCAGTGGGAGAATATAGATGTAACCTTTCAGAGACCTGAGGCCCCAGAGAAGGGTGTGTCCTGGCTGGGATGCGGAGCATGCTTTTGGAGGCAAGGGTGAGGAGGAATGGGATGGGTAACTGTAGGAAGGGAAATGGGAGGAGGGGCAACAACTGGAATGTAAATAGATAAAATAATAATAATAATAATAATAATAATAATAATAATAATAATAATAAACAAAATAAAGCTGGAAAGGGTGGGTAAGGCTAACTTAAAATCACACAAGTATCAGGTAAGGTATATGAAAACAGGAATGCTGGGATTGCAAGGCACTTTCTTTGCAGTTTTTCTTTTTCAGTCACTCAACTACTTTAGTGTAAAAACAGAATGCTATATCCTTCAAAATTGTAGCTTACTTATTGTTTGGGCCTTTGGATGGAACCTATCAGAAGACTGGATCATGAAGATAAAGAGCTCATAAATAGAATTAGCATCATTATAAAATGAACCTGTCCTAGAGAGTCCTTTAAGTCTAGTGAGGAGACAAATGGAGGGCTATTTGCAACCCAGATAGGGACCTCGTCAGAATCCAACTTGTCCAGCAGTCCAGTTTCTACTTTGTGTCTGTATGCATATACATGGGATTTCTGTTGTTTTAAAACACTCACCCTACAGAACTTAGTTATAACAACTTGAGCTGAGATATTTCCCTGGAGTCATGCATCATGTGGACATGCTTTAGAATATGTTACAACTAAACTGAATTTAAACTATATTCTCCCAAATGGACAATATTCAAATATAATACTTTGCTTTTTTATAGTCATATTTTAAATTGTTTTTGAACCTAAACCAATCTTTTATATCTAAGGTTGTTCTTCATAGAGAACCTCATATACAACCTCCCACATCTCATGGATTGGTTATATACTGAAGTGTAGAGTGATTGAAAATGCTTCCCTTTTTCTTTCCTCTTTGATCTTCATAATGACCTACTAGTTATCTCACTAACTCAACTTATATCATTTAAAGCATTTTAAATATAATTGGCAATAGAACTTTACTAATTTTTTACTATTTCTGCTTAAACCATTTATAGGCACATCAATAAACGCACAGAAATATATTAATTCAATCCTTCCATATTTATCATATCCTAAAGGATGTCAACATAATGCATAACTCTAGCAAAATAACTCTATCACACTTTAGAATTATAAACAACCAGTGGGATGTGGAACATGATATATGCAGTTTTCTATGAAGAACAACTTCTTAGATGTAAAAGATTAGATTTTGTTCAAAAACAATTTAAAATATGACTGTACAAAGGAAAGTATTATATTTGAATATTGTCCATTTGAGAGGTAGTATATGAGGTAGTTAAGAAGCTGTGTGGAAAAGGACTATGTGAGGACTAAGAGAAGGAACTAAAATGTAGAATTTTCTGGAATTTGTATAGAGAGTAAATTCCATTTAGAAATATCAATGTATGGCTATGGTTTACTATTTTATACCTGAAAAGCTATAGTTTTGAGTCAAAGAAAAAGGCTTACAGCTTTTTCTTCATTTTGGAAGTTTTACTATAAAAGTTGCACAGATGTTAAAACAATGTGTCATAGAAAGGTTTGGATACACCCAGAGACAGATAAAGAAATGGTTATTGACTGAAGGTGGTTTATCTTATTTCTCATATTAAACACTTAAATTATGTCTTCATTCAGGAAAGTCAGATACTTCATGCATAATGTTTGGTGTCTTGATAAGACTGACAGATTCCCACTTAACTTGGAATGATGCCTCTTCATCTTTTCTACAGGTCTCTATTCCAAACATGGCGACATAAAACAGAGAATGAGTGAATAAGCTAAGTGTCTTCCTTGGGTTTTAAGGTAGCAGTTTATGTTTAACAAGAGTTTCATAATTTTATTATGATTCAAGTCTGTTACTTAATATTGATAGTTAATTATGGCATCATCAGAGTGGTCAAAGGAGAAGTGACTTTCTTTTCATATTTGATACACTTGGGATTGAGGCAACTGATGAGATGAATATTCTCCTACACAGCTGCACACTTTGTTATCTGGGAAGCTCAAAGAACATAACCAGCTAAAGAAAATATTGGCTAAGGATTTACAAATGTGCATACCCTCTGATAAGAGAAAATTACTCTTTTATAATAGAAGACAGTTTGAGTAAATGATGAAGTTGAAAAATTTTAAAATAACATAAAATGACAATATTAGGAGGACTGAATTAATCTAGTTCTGTGCATATATTGATGTGCCTATAAATGATTTAAGCAGAAATAGTAAAAATTGGTAAAGTTCTATTGCTTATTTTATTTAAAATGCTTTAAATGATCTAAGTTGAGTTAGTGAAATAGTTAGCAGGTCGTTATAAAGATCAAAGAGGAAAGAAAAAGGAAAACATTTCCAATTACTCTGCACTTTAGAATATAAACAACCAGTGGGATGTGGGAGGTGGTATATGAGGTTGTCTTTTATTCCAATAACATCACTTATCATACAGCTCAGAGGCAACTGTTTAATGAGAATTATTTTAATTAGAATTCAATTAGACTCAAGATACTCATATTTCAAATCCCAAGATAAAACAATTGGCCACTGAAGTGAAAAGTGATTCTGGAGGAGTTTGTCATTCATTAATTTCTTGGGAATATATTTATAGGAAACCAGCTCTCGCTTTGGTTTGGGTATGATTTCAGTAGCTTACAGGCTAGAGGCTTGGCCCTCAGGATCATGATGTGTAAAGTTGTGAAAACTTTGGAATGTGGAGCTCTGTGAGGATTCCTTAGGTCAACTGGAAATGCTACCTGGAGAGAAGTGGTGGGAACTCTCCCATCTCAGTCTCTGTGTGGTGTTTTCTTTCAAGGGTTATTGCTTTCTCATACATTTGACACTGTCATTGTGTTGCTAAGTCAAGCTGATGTGTTGTTTTGGAATTTCCAGATTGGTGAGCTACATACATTTCTTTTCTTTAGCTAACAAATAAACTTCAGGTATTTGCTATAGAAATGGGAAAAAGGAATAATACATCTACTTTTACCCATTTTGAATTTATTAAAAAGGTAAAGTAAATTGAATAAAGCTAATTGGGAAGGCTCGTGAGCTTTGGAGACAGGGAAAATTGGTGTGATATGATTGTCAGGGTTCATATATTGATAGAGAGAGATTGTGGAAGGAGGGAGGGATGAGGGTGTGTGTGTGTGTGTGTGTGTGTGTGTGTGTGAGAGAGAGAGAGAGAGAGAGAGAGAGAGAGAGAGAGAGAGAGAGAGAGAGAGAGAGAGAGAGAGAGAGAGAGAGAGAGAGAGAGAGAGAAAGAGAGAGAAAGAGAGAGAGAAGGGTTTTACTGCTAGTATGACATAGGCAGTAGCTAGTATTACAATAGAAGAGTTTTTATTAAAAAATGAGAATTGCTGCCAGGTTGCAGAAAGTGGCTGCCTGTAAATATGGGCTTTACTGACGAAGGCTGTACTTTAAGATCTCCAGTGAAAGCATTAATAAGGTTGAATCTTTGGAGAGAATGGATCCAAAATAAGAGGGATGGATAAAGTCCAATTAAGTGAATGTTAAGATATATTCCACATATGTACTGAATAAAGAATTTTATCAAAATTGAATAATCAAAAATCAAGTGGGTATCCTATGTGAAGTGGAATATTTCTTATTCTAGAATTTTACTTCTTAGCATGTAAATATTATGTTTAAATTGAAGAATAATTGCAACCAATAAATGATTTATTTTACCACGGGTGAATAAAAAAGAAGTATTCTGTATACATATGAAAAACAAACCACAAAGAGAATGGCACATGTACAGAGATGACCTCCTGAAACCTGAAGACTGACTGCAAGAACCTTTCACAGTGAGCCCACAAACTCCCCAAAGGGCAAAGACTGAGCTTATATTAGAGACAGTAAGCAACATTTGCATGGAAATGAAGCAGGTAATGCCAGAGAGAGATACAAAACAGAAGGAATCAGTTGTGTGTGTTTGCTCATGACTGCAATCACAGGACTCTAGAGATTGAGACAGGTGGATTGCCATGAATTGCAGGCAGCCTGGGAAAAATACCAGTTTCCAGATCTGCTTACCTTGCAGAGTGATGGACTGATACACGGACAAGCCAAACAAAACTGAGAAGAATCATCATCATCAACAACATCATCACCATAATAATAAATAATAATAATAATAATTAAAAGAACCCAATTTGAAGCTTTTTCTCTTGCTCACAAAATTTCTACCATACCCAATGTCTTCAGAATGATATTCAATTCTTTGACATTGCTTTTGATACCCTGGATTGTGTATTCCAAGTGTATTTTTTTTCAGGCTAAAGATCAATCTATGCACTCACTAGGCTTATCAATCTGTTTACTAGTTCAGGGACAGACAAATAAAAATCAAACAAGGTTGCTTAAACTTCTTTAAACTACTTGACTTTTCCACAGACACCTCTTGTGTTTGGAGTACACCCCTACCAAACCCCTAACCCCTTGCCTTAGGTATCAAGTATTCAGTAAAATGCTAAGTCAAACAATCTCCTTTGTCCTTGAAACATCCTTCTGTAGTCTTACTGCGTTTTCCTTTCACTACAATTGTGTTTGCTCGCATCTTTTGTAAAATGCTCACATGAGAAACCTCAGACTCTAATTATCTGTACTTGCCTTATATCTTTTTCTTCTCAGATAGGAGTTCTCTTGACAAATGCAGAGAAATCCTCTTTGTTTATGATTCCCAGACTCATGCTTAAAATGACAACTTACACATGAATGATTATTGAAAAGATAGTTATGAACATTATCTCAGACTATGTTTTAATCTGTCACATTCAGATTAGAATGTTTTAATGGATTATTTCTCCTAAAGTGGCTCTCAAGTTTTAGTTCTGAGAATTGAAAAGAAGTTTGTTGAGATTCAACAAACCCTGTGTTTTCCCCAACCACATGGAATGAGTAGAGCAGGCATGATGTGCAGGAGTGTGCAAAATAGCAGTCTCCTTGAAGGAATTTCATGCAGATTAAAATGAAGGGCTCATGCCCAACTGTGTATCACAGAGGCCTAACTAGCCTCCACAGAAGCTGCTCCCCTTTGTGCAATGAGACTTTCTAGAAGTTGGTAACCCAGGTACTTAATATACTTCTCTACCTGCTTGACAGACCTAGCACGTGGTGGCTATTTCTCTTCAGTGGAATATCAGTGAAGCCGCTTTTTAAACTTGCAGGCCAGAGAATGCAATATATGGTAATGGGATGAAGATGATGGCACTAGGAGACAAAAGAACCCTCATCGATATTAAACAAGACACCTTCCATGGCAACATGAGCCTCCTACCTGCCAGGAAGGCCTACCTGGTACTTTACACACAAGAAATAGACTTCTATTGAGTTAACTAGTACATTTAGGGGAGATTTTGGAAAGTAATATATAGTGTAAACATAAATAGCGTGTTCAGTGTTCAAGAACTAAAGGAGAATTATTTAAACCTAGCAAGTTAGATTTTTGTAATCTTATTCTATTTACTAGATAAAATAGCACATTAAATCAAAAGCTGCAAATTAGTAATGCTTATGTGTTCATAAGAACATCTAACAATGGAAAGATTCTCCAGTGTTTTATTTCTAACTTTCAATGAAGGTGCAGCAGGACTATACCACAAAACAAAAACAAAAACAAAACAAACAAAAACAAATCTCCACACTATCAACCTTTCTTTTATAGATTACAATTTTAATCTATTATAACAATAGTTTATAACATTTTCTTCATTTATATTTTTATGAAACTATGAAATGAAGAGGAAATACATATCTGAAAATAAAGTAAACTTTAATTTCTCAAAATAGAATATCAAACAACGAAATAATAAGATGAGGCTAAATTCCTCTTAAAAGGTGTTACAGTAGAGGCCTCCTTCCAAACTGTTGCCACATAAATGGCAAGAGAGTTATTTTGAAACCATGTTCAGTTTCTTAACTTCATTAGCTATTTCTATAAGCCAAAGCATCCTAAAATCCAAATAGCTGACAATTTGCAAGTACCTTCCTAATTTGAATCTCCTCCTTTCCTCTAATTCATGAGGCATTTCACGATGCAGTCATAACAAACAAGAGACTTTCGATTTCCCAATGCACATATCATGCACGATTGGATCAAACATCATTTATAACATTATTGGATTCTAGAGGAGCTATTATTACTCCCTTTTGTCAGAAAAGTGTTGAATTTTCTGAAGCAGAAATACGTCTTGTAGTTCTTCATTTGCATTTTAGAAGCCTCGTTTCTAGGCATTTACTCTTTGTAAGTAAACAGATGGATTTTAAATATTAAAAACCCATTTGGTATGACTGAAAACTTAACCGCCTACATTCCCCCATTAGAGAATCTTTGGGTGTGAAATTGAAAAGTAAATTATACTACGTTAAGTCTGAACAGAGTTCATCTAGAGCTTTGTCTTTGTTAAATTGATGGGGGGAGGATTATTTGTGGACAAGGACTACAAAGGGAACGACTGGCCAGCTGGAGTCTGACCATGAAGGATAAAAAGGAAACTGTAGTTGATTTGAAAAGATGTGATTTAGATATATCCTAGGTAGCATGTATATTTCATACCTTATGAATATGTCATAGGCAAGTAAAGATAACAAAATGGCAAACATGATATTGCAAATTGCTCTCATGAGAGTTCCCAGATTTTCCCATTTATCCACAATTCCTTCTGCTAAAGTGTCCACCTTCTGCTATTTCATCCAAAGTTTGCTTAAAAGCTTATAATGGGCAGTCATCCAATTCTGAGGCTTTATTACATTATTAGAAAGCAGGTAATAGACAAGCAGATTGCAATTTTTTCCACACGAACCAACAGTTTTGTCACAAAACAGAGGCAAGGAGTTTGAAGTAGAGGAGTATAAGCAGACAGGGTAGAGACAGGTTTTGAACACAATACCTGTTTTGTGTACAATGCTTTAGTAAGTGTCAGGAAAGGCAGGTGCTGTGGGTGTCCCAGGTCTCCACTGCTTTTTGACTTAGCAGGGAGATGTGATTGCTCTGTTAGCCCATAGACATTTCATCTGGAGTCAAGCAATATAAAACCAGAGAGGTAATTCTTCCCACCTACCCAAAGCGTGTAGCAGGGAGGAGATACACTAGCACATGGGTTCATTCAGAATTCACAGAACCAAGTACAACAACGTGCCGTGATAGTCACGTAAAATGACTTACATTATTTAGAAAAAGTAGGAAGGCGTGTAGGGAAATAGTTGATGTTGCAAACGTCTAGAATCAGTTGTCATTTTTAAGGCCACAGAATTTAGCTTTTCCATTGATCTTTAACATTAGTCTTTCTAGTGGGGGAAGGACAGATGTGTTTGATCTGACCATGGCTTGCTCAGGTTTTTAACTTTTCTGAGTCTCAGTGTCTTGGTCTTGCTGCCTTTTTTTCTTAAGGTAGGCAGCTGAGAGGACCTGAGGATTTCACCTGTGCTTCATACTTTTTAAAGAAGTCACCATACATCAATAAAATATTGTAACATCAAAAAGGTACTTTAAACTAGCAACACTAATTTCTTTAACTTTTAAGTGTTATTAATACTTACTTAAGTGTATTTATATGAAGATCTTCATTTTTAAGGTACATACATTTTCTGGGATTACACATTAGAGGAGTGTTGGCTCAGACAGCCTTAATTGTCAGAAGGAAGTGATTCACTTTCTTGTCAGGTTAATAGAAATTCATTATTATACATTAATGTGAATAGAACTTATACACAAGATGAGTACAAACAGGAATTTCATAATTATAATTCTTAAAATTATGGATTTGTTCCATATGCTTGCCAATTTTATACTATAGCAAAATATGCAGGTGTGTTTTTAACTTGTCTACTAAACACCTTTTTGCTTCATGGATGCTCTTTGTACTGTTGTTTCATTATGAGGTAGGTTTTATGAGATAGTTCTTTCTGAAGTCATCCTGCAATTTTCCAGATGACTACAAATGCACATGGATTGCTTGAGATATAGCACACATAGGATTCACATGCAATACTACCACCAGAAATTCTTCTGAAACGTTTTCCTTTTAGTATTATTGTGTGCCTATGTGCTCTGGTTTGTGAATGGAAGCAAAAGAACAATTCTGAGGATGCTTTTCTTTCATTATACCTTTACAGGGCTCCAGGAATTGAACACATGCCTTCAGACTTTGGAGACAAAGTCTTTTCTCCATGTGCTGAGTCATACAAGCTGTTCCATAACAGGGAATCTACTTCTGTGCATGTGAACATGCATGTGGCTGTTTTCTCTGCTTATTCTGCAGCAGTTATTTGTTAATTCTATGCTAGAGTACCTCCTTTTCTTGTTTAAGAGGATTGTTTACAAAAGTATCCACAACAGAAACATTAATATAGTTATTACTCAAGTAGCCACTCTTAGCCATGATTATGTGGTTGCTGCAATACAATGCAGTTTGTATGTGGATGTGTGTCCATGTATGTGTTTGTGTGTGATGCCAGACATGTGCACACACATTCATATATGTATATTCTCATCACCTAGACATACAATCATCATGAAAGTGTTTTTAATGAAAGCCTAGAGGAAACAACATTAGAGTGGAGCCTGGAAAAATTAATTAAGAAATCTTGAGCTTGAGAAAAGCTGTCATAGAAAAGACTGAGGAGAGGAAACAGTCTGCTTAGGAAATGAAAACCATCCTGGGTGGCGATGAGTGATGAAAGAATAAATTGGAAGGTTGTTCGAAGTCATCCTGTAGGAAGCTAGGCTTGCAGTTGTAAGATGTTTTGATGATATTCCAAAGGAAAGGTGAGGTCTGATTTTATATGATATGACAGAGTGACATGATCAGATTTGTGTTGAAGAACGACTCCTCTAGCGATATTGCCAAGGATGGACAGGAAGAGAATAAAACTGGAGACAGACAGATCAGCTAATGGATACAGAATAGCATCTGTCTTCCAGTAGTGACCTGGTTCATTTGCTATCCTCTGTAAACCCACGAGTACCAGTGCCTTTCAGGCTTGTCTCTCCAGCTTCCCCTATACAGCCTGGAGGAAGGACCTGTGTTCTCCATCAGTTATTGTTCTTGTGAGAAGTAGAACCATAATTTTTTCTACACAGTATTCTTAGAATAACAATATTTCCAAATATACAACTGAATATGCATTATTCACAACCTTTTCTCTAACCTCAAAAAAACTATGGATTTTCTGATAATTATAAGCTACAATCTCACAGTTCATCAAAATCAACACATGGTTCTCTGTACTTTGTTAATTTTTTTTTGTTAATGATTTTGTTAATTTTGCTACAAAATTGTGAAGTCCATTCTCCATAATGAAGGATAATGCTTGTAACAAGGGATCAGGAGACACTTTTAGACCAAACTTTGCTCCTCTCCCTAAGGTGGAAGTCTATTTATATACCAGGAGGGCAAATTTGCTTTCATGCTCAAGGACTGTCTGTTATTAAAATCATAAATCATAAAGTATTCTGCAGAACAGCAAATACTATAAATACTCTTTCAAAACAATCATTAAAGCTTAATAGCACATTCTTCTTGTCTACGCCAATAATTTAGAATGAATTTGAAAGTCAGAAGATACATTTATGCCAGCCTCACTGGTTAATTTACCATTCCCTGCACCAAATGTATTTCTCCTCCACGTCTTATATTTTTCATTTCTTAGCCCCCAGCTGCCACTTTAAACATCTTCCTAACAATTTTGTAGGACATGCTCTAAAGTTTTAACTCAGAAAGGAACCACATTTTTTTTCAACAGAGCAACTGTTGTGGATAAATATTCATTTGTCTATAAATCATAAATTTTCTATATACCTTTCTCATATTGGTCTTGTATTGTTATATCTAGTAATAATAGCAGCGATCATCACTCCTTCAGATTTTACACTTTGCAAATGTTTTCTGGATGCCAAAGGGATGCTAAGAGCTTTGAAGGGAGATAGTGTTACTTTTTTAAAAAGTAAAATTGAACCAATGTATTAATGAATTCACTCATTAAGAAACATTTATGATACCAGCAATATAGATAATCTTTCATTTTCAAAAAATTTAAAGTCTATTTGGGTGATACTCTTTAAATCTCTTTAAAACATAAAATTAAGTTATAATTAAGAAAACAAAGATTAACTCACTCACTAGCAACCTTTGAGAGACTGGTAATTAGTTTTATGTGTGTATTACTTTCTAACATGAATTATTTTCATATTGGTAAGTTCAGTGAATACCTTTGAGTGCCTGCTCTGCTGACTTGTTGATAGTGCTGGAAGTAGAATTTCTGCCATTTTTGTTCTCTACATAAGTGCCTCCCTGTCTACTCAGCCTACTTTGCTAAATCTTTTAAACATTAAATTTAGGGTTTTATAAATGAAGGCTATGGTAAGAGAAGACATAATAGCAGTATGAGAAGATTGCCTAGAGGGCTTAACATCATCTATCAATCATAAAAATAATAAGGATTTAATCACTTAATTTAATGCTACATCAGAATTAAAGTGATAGTTTACAATCATATCTCAATTAAAGGGCCAGAAACTAGAAAAAAACTGAAGAAAGAACTTTTATTTCACTTTAAGAGCTTAGGGTCCAGTTTACTTGGTGATAGACAGTTTAAGTAAAATGTTTAAGATATTCTATTTTCCAAACTCTAGGATTAAGCTAAAAACATGACAAGAAGACCCATCACAAAAAAAAAAAAAAAAAAAAAAAAAAAAAAAAAAAACAAAAAAAAAAAAAAAAAAAAAAAAAAAAAAAAAAAAAAAAAAAAAAAAAAAAACAAACAAAAAAACCATAAAAACAAAAACAACGAGGCTCAATCCTTTAAGCTATGTAACTATCTAGATCTGATCCAAGGACCAGGTATTACACAGTAATTCAAAGGACAGTTAGCTTGTTTCCTAGGATGGAGGTAAGATGATGGAATTCTGGAATTTATGACTATTAGATGGAAAACACTTTCCTAGGCTATCACTAGAGGAAATGACAGAGCAGGCAAGAAAGATGAGGCTCAAGGGATAAGACATGACTGGAGAAAAGCCTGGTACCATGCTGAGGGGAACAAAGTGCTGGGGCACATAAGAAGAATCAGAATGACCCAGAAAATGGGTAGTTGGGTCCAGAGATGAGATGAGATGAGATGAGATGAGATGAGATGAGATGAGATGAGATGAGATGAGATGAGATGAGATGAGATGAGATGAGATAGGAATGTGAAAAGTGAAACATAACCCCTTGGAGGGTAAGAGAGCAGGATTGGGGAAATGGGGAAATAGGAAGAGAAGGAAAGTCAATAGAATTCCAAAGAGTATCTGTGGTTGTCACCATGAAGAAGTCTGTGTTCTGAAAAAGATGAGTCAGTGAACCTTTGTGAAGGTTTATGAGGACCAGAGGGTGTCAGCGATGCGATTCAGTTCTCAGGAAGGTTCAAGATGGCTGACAAGGAAGGACAAGCAGGTAACACAGATGTGTTCTGGATGGGAGGATGCATAGGAAGGAAAGATGACCTTGCGTCTTGTGATGAGCTTGCTATATGACATAGATATTTTTTCTGTTTTATTTTATAGCTTTGTTGTTTATATTTTAATGTCAATTGACACTATTTTGTTGTGATTCATATTTTTTGTTAGTCGTACTAAGGCCTTAGTTTTAAGTAATGTTATACAGAAACGTATGTTTCACACAAGTAAAAATACCCAATCAGTAAATAGTTTAACCATAGAGTTCTTTTCAAGTGACAAAAATGCATCCCTTGGTGCTTAATAGTCAGATTGCTTAGCCTACTTTAGGTGCTCCATGCCAGGGAGACATGCTCACTGTCTTAGGGAAGAGAGAAAGAGAGAGTGAAAGCAAGAGAGCGAGAGAGAGCGAGAGTGAGAGAGTGATAGAGAGAGCAAGAGAGCGAGCGAGAGCAAGAGATAGTGATAGCGAGAGGGAGAGCGAGAGCAAGAGAGAGAACAAGAGCAAGAGAACGTGAGAGTAATAGAAAGAGGGAGAGCGAGAGCAAGAGAGAGCAAGAGCGAGAGAACGAGAGAGTGATAGCAAGAGGGAGAGCGAGAGCAAGAGAGAGCAAGAGCGAGAGAACGAGAGAGTGATAGCAAGAGGGAGAGCGAGAGCAAGAGAGCAAGAATGAACAAAAGGAGGACATTACCCAGAGAACGAGAGCAAGAGCGAGAGAACGAGAGTGATAGCGAGAGGTAGAGCAAGAGCAAGAGAGCAAGAGCGAACAAAAGGAGGACATTACCCAGAGAATGATACCTGAAGATTGTTTCTGGTTCTGCACACATGTCTATATACCTACATCTGTGTACCCTACATACACATGTGAAGGTGTATACATAACTATATACATAGATGCACATAAATCATAGTGAAAGATGCAAGGAAGGGTAAATACATGGTCATCCTCCCTTCTATCAAGATTTCTACAAACAGAGTAGACAAGCCACCGAAAGTCCCAGGATCCAGTGAAACATGTGACATTATCAACAGAAGAGAAATGCATCTATTTTCCCGTGTATTTGACCTGTATTCTGCACATTTTTTAGTTCTATTGTGCTTCAGTTAATTGGCAATTTACTTGTTTATTGGGTTTTTAATTTCAGTTCTTTGGCTTTAAAAGATAAGTTATTTTTCTGCTTTCAAATGATATCTCATTACATGTCTAGATTCTCAACATCTAATTATATTTCTTTAAACATGTGATCTGTCTATTGTCATGTACTCAATCTGATAATTCTATCTTTCAGGCCTAATTTGTGGGGTTATTTTTGTGCATGGATTTCTGCTTTCTGAGCACATTGAGTTATTTTATACTGTGAGAAAAGTTCCTTGGACACATCTGTCAGGTTCCTTTGAGGCATTTGATTAAACTATATTTGTTTAAGACATAATTTGTTTATGCCTGCCAGCCTTCTTCATGTTATATTTTCTTGTGATGTTATATTATAACCCTAATGTTTTGACCTGGGACTTTTGAATATTCTACATGCATTTTTATGGATTTGAGTTAGGAATCCACAGAGGTAATTGGTCACTTTCCTTACTACTTCCTTACTTCCTGGCAATGTTGAGAAACTAAAATTTGTTTTTATTGTGGATTCAGCTCTCTTCCTTCCTTTCTCCCTTATCCTCCTTGTCCTGGTTATCATAAAAGTTCTCATTCAAGAGTGTTAGAAATGTATGGTTTTTTTCAACCATGTATCTGAGAGAGCCTTTTTCTATGTCTATTAAAGACCTAGTTTTAAGCCAATGACTCCTAATTAAGGTTGCTTTCTTCCTGTTACAGAGATTTTGAAATTTCAAGGCCATTCACATTTGGTAACTCAATAAGTAAGGAGTGCTGATAGCTTAGAAATGGGTCTCTTTGGGAGAACACTACTGTCTAATTTGAAGTTTGGACTAGGCCAGTAAAATTGACATATATGTATAAGACAAACTCTTGCATCTAGAACCAGTTTTACTCTGTAGCTGATTAACTTTATTATTAGCCATGACACATGTACACATACACACACACACACACACACACACACACACACACACACACATATACATAATGGGATTTTGTTTGGATATTTTAAGTGTTCTATACCAGCAGAAATTTTCTAAATAATTAGCATACCCTGTTCCAGAGGTGAACACAGAACAGAATTTGCTGAGTAGTAAATGTTAGAATATACGTTAAGGTTACTCCTAGAGCAAAGGTAAACCCTTAAAATGTCTGGATTTCTACTTAATGAAAGCAAAACAAAACAAAACAAAACAAAATTGTTTTGACAATTTCAGACAAAATTGTTGAAACCAGAAGTTAATGTGAACTGAAGTTCCACGAAGAAGCAAGCAGACCCATCAGCTTGCTTGCTCTAATTCATGAAACATGTTGAGTATGGAGACATTAGGGTGCAGAAAGCTGAGAGCCTAGTCATCTTGGGTTAATTTAGTACCTTTATAAAATATTCTCTTAACTTTCTACCTAAATGTTCCCATTACTGTCATGTAAACTTATGGGAGCATACCAACTCTAAGATTAAGAATGCCCTAAAATCTAAAACCTATGGAGATATTGTTTTCTATGATATCTTTTGTGATACTGCCACCAATGTAATTGAAAATTTATAGACATGACACTTTTTTATTTTGTGAGTATAAAATTTTCTATAACTTTTGCATAGTGTTGGTGAATGTGTCATCCATGGTGATTATAGTCCTGGCTATGCTCACTCAAATTTTACTATGAATAAACTATTTCAATTCCTTTTAAGTGGAGTTTCATTTCACATGGATAACAAACCAAATTCTGGCTCTATTACATAGTGCATAATTTGATGATATTATAATATTCTGAACTGGGTAAGAGTTCTACTCCATTATCAGTTCTTTGATATGATATTATTTGCCAGCTTTTATATAATTAGAGTATAACCATTCAACTCAACTGATTACATATCATTGGATGTACTTTGATTCATCAGTGGTCTCCCTATAGAATGTTAATGTGGGTAGGAGCAAAATCCCTATTAATTATGAGATAACTCTATTCATAATGTTTGAAAGGCTCACTTATTAATTTGATTTAACTAAGAAAATGGGATATTTTATTTATTGTTATTAAAATAATGCTTACAGCAAGAAGAAAAGTGCCAAAGCCACAAATATACAAAATTTAGCTTTCATTTTTTTTGTACTGATACCATGTTATAAGCAGGTGCTGAATACAAGAATACAAGCTCTATGTGGTTAACTTTCCATTATTTGTTAGAAAGACTACATGAGATTCCAATCAGGAATTTGGCTAGGGTAACAGAACCAAAGGTGTTTCCTCCTGTGAAGAAGATCCCAAATACAATCAGAAAGTGATTGGTTATCTCTGTGAGTGTATCTTGCTATATCAACTTTATCATATATCACAGGATTTACAGCTTGGTAAGAATATAAATGGCTTGTTACCTAAGAGCCTACACAGCAACTTCTGGTACTATGAGAACTATCTAAGGCCTAATCAGTACCAATTTGCTTTCTACATATTTTAGGAACAAAGTGTATGGTGTCTTCAGCAATACTATCCTACCAAAAAGATCTATTGGAAAGCACAGAACATTGTGAATAACTTGAATTGTTTGAGAGATTAAGAGTTAACACACTTTTGACCAACAGCTCAAGAGGAGTCATCTCACGTCTGACACCGGGCTTCTGGAAGGATCATCTATCTATCTATCTATCTATCTATCTATCTATCTATCTATCTATCTATCTATCTATCTATGTATCTATCTATGTATCTATCTATCTATCTATCTATCTATCTATCTATCTATCTATCTATCTATCTATCTATCTATGTATCTATGTATCTATCTATCTATCTATCTATCTATCTATCTATCTATGTATCTATCTATCTATCTATCTATCTATCTATCTATCTATCTATCTATCTATGTATCTATCTATCTATCTATCTATCTATCTATCATCTATTTATATAATGTATCATTTTCCATCATCTATTTCTATGAGGCTTTTAAAATACTAATCTATAAAATCATATTTCTATACTTATAGATTAGTGAAACTCTCAGACATCATAAGAGATTGTGTGTGTGTGTGTGCACGCGAGTGCACGCATGTGCACAGTGGATGTCAATTAAAGCAAAAACCCATAACTTATCAAAGCATAGAATCTATAGAGTTTTCGGTCACAAATATCACCTCTGTATTGTTCCTTGTGTCCTCCAGGCATCAAGGTGCATTAGTGAGGATAGGACAAAACTATTGAGAGAGCTGCAAGTGGTGTTGGATCACAGTGATGTAGTGTAGTGTCATCTAGATATAACAGAACCACTGTTCCCACGAACTCACAGGAGCTGTGATTGTCTGCACAAGCCCTGCACAAAATCATGTCAGTCAACATTCCAGCTTGAATTATGGAGGTGCTCATATGCCTCCATTCCTAACTGAGGCATTATTGGCAATTGATGTCTTCTGGAGGATGGCTCAATATTCTTTAAAGGTGACCCCTGGTAGTTTGACCATACTCTAGCAGAAGTCCTCCCATTCATGAGTATACAGGCAGAACAAATTTGATTTGATGATATATTTATAGATATTTTTAAAAGAGCAAAGGAACTTAGGAAGATTGGGCAGTTAGGGCACATGGAAGGATTCAGCAGAGTAGGGCTGACTATACACCAGAAGAGGGCGTCAGATCTCATCACAGATGGTTGTGAGCCACCATGTGGTTGCTGGGATTGCCTGTCTTGTTTTTAATCTTAGTTTCTTCTGGAAATTTCAAAGGTATATTATATGTGAGGATGCTTTGGAAAATCAAAGCTCTATAAAGTTTATACTTGTTATCTTGTCAGCTTTTGGTAATTCTAGTTTGCTTCCTTTTCTCTTGACTGAAAGAAGTCTGTTGTCTGTGATGAGCTAGTTTTATGCATCTATGCTTGTAACTATCAAGTGTTACTTGTGGGAAGTTGGCGAACTATGTCTTAATAAAGACTAGGAAATTTTGTCACTCATATTTTTGGTGATCTAAGAGAACTTGAAAGCTGCTGATGAGGAAGTATTTGCTTAGTGTTTAAGTGTTGTCAAGGTATTGTGAACAGAGAGGCAGGCCTGCCTAGCCTGCAGAGGTGGCCTATCTTTGTTTTAGACACATGGTTAGCCACAGCTACCACATAATGTGGCATCCATAGGAGGCTATGCAAACAGTCACTTTGAGAAACTGTCTCAGAAGAGTTAAGTTTGCAAACAAAGGGACAATTTCTTAGATAGTACATAGTTGGAGACAAGACAGAAGCACAGAATATTATAAAAATGAGCTGTGAAAAAGAATGAGATCTTTAATCATAGAGAACATGTTCAAAATATTACATCATATTATAATAGAAATTGACTATATGAACATATAAATAAACTGGTAAGCAAATTGTTATCTTAGAACAGATACATTTTTTTGAGGAGAAAAAACCAAGAAAGAACTTTATACACTGTAGATTGTAAGTCCTTGTTATTAAGTTTTATGATTCCCTGTTTTTTTCCCACATACCTATTTTTTTTTTGGTTCATATTATAATTCAAGTCATTAATATATTTTATTGTGGTGGTAGTTCTCCATTTACTTAGGCAGACAAACTATATATTCATGATATGTTCTTTAAGGTCACCCAGAAGAACAAGCTTATTAAAATCATATTGCTCTTTGAGCAATTTCTTACAAAGACCAGCAAAGCAAGCTGTCCCCAGAGCGGTGGCCTTCTCAGGTTCTACCCAGGAAGTGACAACACCTGGAAACTGATTGGCAGGGCAATTTCCAGTGACTGGCAGATGGTGACATATAATGTTCTCTGGTCAGGTCAAGGTTTTCTCTGAAACCTGACCCTTAACCTTTGTGTCCCCACAGAATGCAACTTCTGACCTCCAGAACCCATACTGACAACCAAACAATTCCAATCTCTCTGTAAAAATATCTTATGCTCATTTTGTTGGTGGTGATTGATCCCCTTTCCTCAAAATCTATTTTTTTTCACTAAGTTTAGTTGAGTAACAATTTGTAGTAGAAAATATTTTCTGAGCCTGGGATGTACCTGACACATTCACTGTTTCGTGTGGCATAGTTTATTTTATCCCCTCGTTAGACTGGAGAGTGGGTGTGTTAACTTGCCTTAGACACGATGACTCAGAGAATATAAGTATTCCATTTATGATCATTGAGATTAATAAATGTCAAATAAAGAATTTTTAAAAATCATTTATTTATTTGTTTGTCTGTTTGTTTACTTTTACACTCCAGATTTTATTCCCGCCCGCCATCCACCCTCCAACTGTTCCACATCCCATACCTCCCCACCACCCACCCCACACCCCACCAGACCGCTAAACTCCCTGGGGCCTCCAGTCTCTTCAGGGTTAGGTCATCTTCTCTTGCCTGAATCCAGACCTGGCAGTCCTCTGCTGTATATGTGTTGGGGGCCACATATCAGCAGGTGTATTGCTGCTAGTGTTTGAGAGATCTCAGGGATCCAGTTTAATTGAGTCTGCTGGTCCTCCTACAGGGTTGCCCTCCTCCTCAGCTTCTTCCAGTTTTTCCCTAACTCAACCACAGGGGCCAGCTGCTTCTGTCCATTGGTTGAGTGCGAATATCTGCATCTGACTCATCTGCTTGTTGGGTCTTTATGAGGGCAGTCATGATAAGTTCTTTTGTGAGCGCTCCACAGCCTCAGTAATAGTGTCAGGCCTTGGGACCTCCCCTTGATCCGGATCCCACTCTGGGCCTGTTGCTGGACCTTCTTCTCCTCAGATTCTTCTCCATTTCCATCCCTGCAGTTCTTTCACACAGGAGCAATTATGGGTCAGAGTTTTGACTGTGGGATGACAACCCCATCCCTCACTTGATGCTCTGACTTTCTGCTTGAGGTTGGCTCTATTAGTTCCCTCACCTCACTGTACAGCATTTCATCTAAGGTCCCTCCCTTTGAGTCCTGAGAATTTCTCACCTCCCAGGTCTCTAGTACATTCTGGTGGGTACCCCAATCTCATACCTCTAGAGGTTGCTAGTTTCCATTCTTTCTGCTGTCCCTCAGGGCTTCACTCCTTTTCCCTCACCCAATACTAGGTCAGGTTTCCCTCTTCCTCCCTCCGTATCCACTTTCCATTCAAAGTCCCTCACTCTCTCTCCCCTTGTGGGTCTGAGGCACCCTCATTTTGGGCCCTTCAGTTTGTTGAGCTTTTTGAGTTCTATGGACTGTATTTTTTTTTCTAATATCCACTTATTAGTGAGTACATACCATGCATGTCATTTTTGAGTCTGGGTTATCTCAATCAGGATGATATTTTCCAGTTCCAACCATTTTCCTACAAAACTCAGGATGTCCTCATTCTTAATAGCTGAGTAGTATTTCATTGTGTAAATGAGCCACATTTTCGGTATCCATTCTTCTGTCGTGGGGTATCTGGGTTGTTTCCAGCTTCTGGCTATCACAAACAAGGTCGCTATGAACATAATGGAACACGTGCCCCTCTGACATGGTGGGACAAATTTGGGTATATTCCTAAGAATGGTATTCCTGGGTCTTTAGGTAGATATATTTTCGATTTTCTGAAGAACCTCTAGATTGATTTCCAGAGTGTTTGTAATTCCACCAGCAATAGAGGAGTGTTCTTCTTTCTCCACATCTTTACCAACATGTGTTGTTACCTGAGGTTTTCATCTTAGTCATTCTGATTGGTGTAAGGTGGAATCTCAGGGTTGTTCTGATTTGCATTTCTCTGATCAGTAAGGACTTTGACCATTTCTTTAGGTGCTTCTTAGCAATTCAAGATTCCTTTGTTGTGAATTCTTGGTTTAGTTCTATACCCCATTTTTTTCATTAAGTTGTTTGGTTTTTTGATGGTTAGCTTCTTGAGTTCTTTATATATTTTGGATATTAGTCCTCTATCGGATGTGGGGTCAGTGAAGATTTTCTTCCCAATCTGTAGGTTGTCAATTTGTCTTATTGACTATGTCTTTTGCCTTACAGAAACTTTTCAGTTTCATGAAGTTCCAATTAACAATTCTTGATCTTAGAGTATGAGCCATTGAAGTTCTGTTCAGGAAATATACCCCTGTGCCAATGAGTTCAAGGCTCTTTCCTACTTTCTCTTCTATTAGATTCAGTATATCTGGTTTTATGTTGAGGTCCTTGACCCATTTGGACTTGAGCTTTGTGTGAGGTGACAAATATGGGACTTTTTTCATTTTTCTATATACAGACAGCCAGTTAGACCAGTACCATTTATTGAAGATGCTTTGTTTTTTCCATTGTATATGTTTGGTTTCTTTGTCAAAGATCAAGTATGTGTAAGTTTGTGGTTTTAGTTCTGAGTCTTCAATTCTATTATATTGATTAATGTGTCTGTCTTTGTACCAAATCCATGCAGTTGTTTTTTTTTTTTTTTTTTTTTTTTTTCTGTCACTATTGCTCTGTAGTAAAACTTGACTTCAGGGATAGTGATTCCCCCAGTCGTTCTTTTATTGTTAAGAATTGTTTTTGCTATTCTGGGTTTTTTGTCTTTCCAGATGAATTTGAGATTTGCTCTTTCCATGTCTTTGAAGAATTGTATTGGGATTTTGATGGGGATTGGATTGAATATGTAGATTGTCTTTGGGGATATGGTCATTTTTACTATATTAATTCTGCCAATCCATGAACATGGGAGATCTCTCTATTTTCTGAGCTCTTCTTCAGTTTCTTTCTTGAGATACTTGAAGTTACTGTCATACAGGTCTTTTACTGGTTTGTTTAGAATTACCCCAAGATATTTTATATTATTGGTGGCTATTGTGAAGGAAGTTGTTTCTCTACTTTGTTTCTCACCTTGTTTATCATTTTTATAGAGGAAGGCTACTGATTTATTTGAGTTCATTTTATATCCAGCCACTTTACTGAAGTTGTTTATTAGCTGGAGAAGTTCTCTGGTAGAATTTTTGGGGTCTCTTGTGTACCTTATCATATCATCTGCAATTAGTGATATTTTTTATTTCTTCTTTGCCAATTTGCATCACCTTCATCTCTTTTTGTTGTCTTCTTGCTCTAGCTAGCACTTCAACTACTATATTTTCTAGAAAGTTTTGACGTAGCTTCAGGTAGACTGAAGAACATATTCATGGAAACAGAACTAAAAAATTCTTTGTGATAGGAAGTGTGCTACTGTGAGGGCTGATAAAGTTGTAAAATCACATTGATTTTATTCTTCCATGTATATAAATTTTCCTCAAGGAAAATGCAAACAATCAGGAAAAGTTAATGAAAAGAATTGTTTTATATTAAATATTTAAAAGAAACTAAGAAAAAGAACATTATTTATCACTTAGACCCATGTTTCTCAATCTTCCCAGCCCTGTAACCCTTTCATACTGCAGTTACTCATGTTGTGGTGACTCCCATCACAAAATTATTTTGTTGCTACTTCACAAGTGTCATTTTGCTACTGCTATGAATTGTAATGTAAATATCTCATATGCAGGCTATCGGCTATGTGGCCTCTATGAAAGAGTCATTTGATCAAAAGGGGGTTACACCTCACAGGTTGAGAGCCACTGTCTTAGAAAGGTAAGGTTTTATGGTACAGAACAGATTGTATGTAATAAAGATTGATTACCAATATCAATTCTGCCCACAGAGCAAGTTGCAGGATGAGCCCTAATGAAACTATTGAACGCAATCTTTTTTAGTAGTAATTGATCAATCAGAAAACACTATATCATAAGAATCTTTTCCCTAACAGCACTTTAGTAAGAGACTAACAAATTCAGAATAATAGAAAATGTCACAGAGGTCAACCTAAATAGTATAGAACAAAACTTTATAAAGGATGACCCCAAGTCCAAAGAATAAATGTTTGAGAAAAAATTTCAGCAGGTAATCCAAGAGTCTTTTGCAAACACTACTCTTCAGCTCCAGTAACACAAAGGGAAGAGTTTGTTCATGTTGTCAGTGTGATAAAAATAGCAATGAGGACTGTAAGGGAAATGCCTTGTTGGAAAGCGTCTCTAAGCACAACTGGGTGAGTAAATAAAATAAGTGCATCATGCCCTCATATTTTGGGAGCAACATTTATGAGTGCATAGCTAAGCCAGGTTTTCTTTCTTTCTTTTTTTTTTTTTTAGATATTTTCTTTATTTACATGTAAATTTCTCCATTCCCAGTTTCCCCTCCAAAAAACAAACAAACAAAAACAACAAAAACAAACCCCTGTTGCCTCCCCCTTCCCCATGCCTGCCACCCCGCCCTCTCCCACTTTCTGGCCCTGGCATTCCCCTACACTGGGGCACAGAACCTTCACAGGGCCAAGGTCCTCTCCTCCTATTGATGATCGATTTTGCAATCCTCTACTATACACATGCTGCCTGAACAATCAGACCCCTCCATGTGCAGTCTTTGTTTGGTGGTTGAGACCCTGCAAGCTCTGAGGCAGATTTTCAACTCCTAAAAGGGAGCTCAAGAAGAACCTTTGGTAGCAGCAGAGAATTTTCTAAATTAATTAATTTTTTTGGCTTTCCTGTTCAGTATGTATCTTTCTGGTTTCTGACATATTGATGAAAAACTTTGCTCAAGAGTTGTTAAACCTGGAAATCAAGAGTTACTCTGAAAAAAAAGTCAAAGCTACAGTGACAATTATATGGTAGTATATTGCGGTTTTAAAAACTTCACATATGTCCATTGAGAAGGCTTCAATGGAAACTTTCAAATAAATATGTGTTATCATCCAGATGCAACATCCTAAGGTCATAGAACTATTATTAAAGCAAAACTCCCAAGGTCAATAATTTTTCCAATTCTCTAAATGCAAAGAACTGATTTAACACCCTCTCTCTCTTTTCCTCTCTCTCATTCTCTCTCCTTCCCTATTCTCTACCACTGCTGCTCCCGCTCCCTCTTTTATTCATTAGTGCTTTAAATCAAGAGTAAGACCTGAGAAACTATAAACTAAACAGTACTGTGAAAGAGATCAGGTCTGTGATTTCACAGACCTGAAATTCAGAGTTTTTGTTTATTCAAATGATGATAATTTGACAATGACCTATAACTGTTAAACACTTTTAACCAGGTAAGTGCTTAAAATATCCTTAGAATACTAGGTCAAACTACTAACTGAATACCCAATCCTTTGCAGATGACATTTCATGCTTAATTTAGCTAAAGAAAACACACTCCTGGCACCAGAGAATTTATGATTTTATGAATTTAGATATGAATTAGAATAGAAAGCCACGTCTCTGAAATGAAGAATTAAAATAAGAAGTAGTGGTGAAATAGAAGAGCATACATGCTATAACATTTATGAAATCATTAACCAGCAGCACTGCGATGACCTAGAACAATTTTTTTTTAATGATTAAAAACAAATGATTTCTCAAAGCTCACATTAAGCTCACACAGGACTGAATCAACAAAACCTGAAATGCTATTCTCAGTAGGTGTTTCTAAACCTAAAAGTGAGTGTAAGAACAAGACTGCTACCACTTACACTCCTAAAGTAGATAAACACACGACTAAAACTCTATGTTAGAAAATGCTCAAATTACTTCCAGTTTGCACCTCCACCCATGGCAGATCAGTATGCCTGACCCTCTCCCACACCCCACAGCCTTCCTGTCTTCCAGGAATTCTGCCTTAACTAGGGACACAGGTGAGACCCCAGCCCAAATACCCAGGCTAGCTGAGACCCCTACAGAGCCCAGCAGACATGGAATCTATCCAGCTCTGCCTGAGCCCCATAGTCCTTCCAGTCTGTACCTCCATCTGCAATCTGGGCAGATCCTGCCCCAAGACCTCAAAGCCTGTCTCCCAGGAGGTTTGCCCTAACCAGGGACACAGGAGGTCTGGCATATCTGAGGACACAGGAGGACTGCTTTAATCAGAGACACATGAGCCCCTCTCCTAGCCAGAGACACAATGCCTGCCTTCTAGGAGGCCTGGTTTTACCTAGGTCACAGAGCTGTACCTGCTTCCAAAGAGGCAGGCTCCAGTTAGAGACACCCAGTCCAGTCCAGTTAACACCAGAGATGAAGAGATTGTGAGAGGTAAGTTCAAGAACATAAGCAACAGAAGTCAATATAATTTGACATCATCAGAACCAAGCTCTCCCACCACAGCAAGCATTGGATACCCTATACCTTTTGAAAAGCAAGATTCTGACCTAAAATTCCATTTCAAGAAGATGATAGATGCCTTTGAGGAAAATATAAATAACTCCCTTAAAAAATACGGGCGAGGACACCCAAACAGATCAAAGGTCTTAAAGAGGAAACAAATAAATCCTTTAAAGAAGTATAAGAAAACACAATCAAGTAGGTGAAGAAATTGAACAAAATAGTCCAAGACCTAAAACTGGAAAAAGAAACAATAAAGAAATCACAAATGAAGGCAACCTTGGAGATGGGAAGTCTAGGAAAGAGATCAGGAGCTACAGATGCAAGCATCACCAGCAAGTAAAAGAGATAGAAGAGAGAATCTCACGTATAGAAGAAGCCATAGAAGATATTGACATATCAGTCAAAGAAAGTATAAAATATAAAAAGCTCCTAACCCAAAACATCCAGGACATTCAAGACACAACAAAAGACTAAACCTAAGAATGATAGGAATAGAAGATAGTGAAGTTTCCCAGTTCAAAGGGCCAGAAAATATCTTCAACAAAATCATAGAAGAAAACTTCCCTAACCTAAAGAAAGAGATGGCCATAAACATAAAAGAAGTCTATAGAGCACGAAATAAATTGGACCGAAAGAGAAAATCCTCCCATTACATAAAAAACAAATCACTAAATGCACAGAACAAAGAAAGAATATTAAAAGTTGCAAGGGAAAAAGACAAAAT